>NC_045441.1:123092778-123125712 GCF_002776525.5 Piliocolobus tephrosceles | reverse complement strand
CACACACACACACACACACACACACACACACACACACACACACACACTCTCAGGCCCGTCTCTCTCTCTCCTGGCCATGTTCCCCAAATCTTTCATTGCCACTTCCTATCGCTGAGCCCAGACCTGAGATAACTGCCCCACGAGCCTAGGAAATGCTGCCTGCAAAGTCAGTTCCCCTGTGATAAAGAACAGAGCAGGGGAAAGGCCAGGACAGACTCAAATGGCCAAGCCTATTGACAACAGTGGTAATTTGTTACAAGGCCGCAACATAAAACTAATACATACGGTAATGATATGGGTACATAAGAGAATGTCTTCGTTCTTGGGAAATGCAGGCTAAAGATTTCAAGAACAAAGGTCATTAGGTCTGTAGCCTACTTTTGAATGGTTTGGCAAGGAAGTGTGTGTATATATTTGGAGAGAGCATAGAGTGAGTATAGCAAGATGTCAGTGGTCGGGAAATCTCAGGCAGTATATGGCACATATGCATTCACTGCACTGTTAACTTTTCTGTGGGTTTACTGTTTTTCAAATTTCTAAAATAACAACAAAGAGTTAAGCTCAGGGAACAAATAAGTGAGAAAAAGCACTTTTTGTTGGGCTTTTCAAAATCAGTATCTCTCCTACTCCTGTCCAAAATAGTTCCTAAGATGGTGAACTCCTGGGAATCACTTCCTACATAGATCCCTTGACAGTGCTCTTTAACTTTCTTCCCAGTGTGCCGAGCTTCTGGAAATGAAGGTTTTATACAAAATATAACATGTACGATGAGAAGTTAATGCACCAATTACAAACTTAAGCAATATTACGAAAGCAACCAGAATCCCTGCAAACTGTCTCTGCCGTTTTAATTTCAGATCTGGAGAGAGAAAATTTAGAATGACAGTCAGTTAGGTTTTGACATGTTCAATCCAGGAACGCATAAATGCATAGTTTCTTCTATCAGTCTATCTTTCTGTCCTTGTGTAAGTATTTTTGAGTGGTTTATGTGTTGTGTTCTTAAGGCTGAGCACAGAAAAACTATTATGCATAATTTAGCCTCTTCTAGAAGAAGCAAGGTTAAAGTTATCAAAGCTATGGCAGAGGCAAAGGTCTAGAGAGTAAATTGTAGACACCATTCTGCTAAGGCGGCGTTGCCACCATGCAGGCTCCCAGTCTAAAAGAAAGACACAAACACATCATCCTTATGGAGGCTAGATTGGTAGCAAAACACCAGGATTCAAACAGCTTCTCCAATTAGAGGCCAAGATCTTAATCACAGGTCAAGGTGTGTGATAAGTCCAAATGCATTAGTATGAGAGATTTATTATGTTTTAAAAAAACCTGTTCCTATTTGACTCAGATCTGTATAACGTGCATGAGAAGAAATTCTTCAAAATTTCTCTATAATTATACTTTTAGTTTAAGTTACAGTTTTTCTTTCCTAGCAGCGTAACTGTTGTTCTTTTGCCTATATTATTAAAAATATATTCTATATATTAAATAGATAACTTGTTTATTTCTGAGTAATTTTCAACTGCCAATATAAAACTGCAGCTCAGAATTTGGGCAAACAATTAAGTCTTTGTACTCCATATTCTGAGATTCCTCCTATACTATCCTTTCTCTTATTTGAATCCATTACTTATATATCAAGTAGCACATGAATACAGACATACATTCATTCAACAAGTATTTATTGAGCCACTCCTGTGTGACTCATTTGATGCCTGTCATTAAACACTTAAATTCTAGAACAATAAAACTGGCTAGGCACTCTGGTCATTAACCTTACATCTTTGATATCAGTGTTGAATCCTGAGTTTATCTAAGAACTGGATCCTGCAAAAGCAATTACAGGCAGCTTTTGGTTGTATGATACTGTTTTTCTGGAAACCTCACTGGAAAATAGTAATTATGAAAAAATTGACCCAATTTTCTTTTAAAACAAGCTTTACAATTGGAGGTTGTGTTTCTGAGACATCAAATAAATGACGAATGTTTGGAAAAAAAAAAGCCATAAATGTAAACTAGAACTCAAAGTAGTAACTAAAAATAGTACGATTATATTCAAAGTTCCACAAAATGGGTAGAAATACATTAGGTGATTACACAAGGGGTTCCAACCTCCTCTGAAGCATAAATATCTGACTTAAAAACATAGCTTTACTGGATGTTAAATATGACCTAATAAGCTAGTTAAAACAAATAAATACACATAAACACATACACACACACAAACAGCACTTAAGAAAAAAACCCAGTAAGTTGGAGACTCACAGGTTGTCGTTTACAGAGGAAGAGCTGGAGGTGCAGAGGAGGAAGGGACACACGGGGAGTTAGCGGCACAGGGGGTCAGGAACCCGAGGCTCAATCTCAGGGTTTCTCCACGTTTTGTATCCCCGTTTTTGGTACCAAGCAGAAGAGTACACTGATGTATCAGTGGGTAAAGACAGTGAAAAAATTCCATGAAAACTGATAGTAGAAACTAAACAAAAAGCTAACTGCAAAGCAGCATGTAGTACTTTGATGCTGACAGCACCAGCTCAGAGTTATGATATGTAGACTTGGAACACAATTGCATGGAAATGCTCTACGAGCTTGGAAAAAGAATGCATCTTTCTTTAGCTAAGCCACTCACATAAGCTTGGCCACTAGCTTTGCTTCATAGAAATTGTCAAGCAACACTAGGTATAAACAATTAGGTTCATGTTTTTTCTTTAGGTGCCAGGACTTCCGTAGGTATGCAGTTTTTCTGCCAGGAGTCACTGTATAATATGCATTATACAGTGCATAATTATAACAATAACTTTCCATAAAGAATTCCTGAACTTCAAAATAGATTACCAGGTGATAGGAGTAAAATAACCAATAATCACTTATTATAAGTTGAACACATAATACTCTGGTTTTTCCACTATTGAGAATGAGTATGGGTTTAAAAGCCATACTTTATATACCAGCTTATTGAGTGTCTTGGTTACCCGTCAAATTGTCATATGCTTTCCTCTTGAAGAACTGATATCTATTCAGAGCAGAGACATTAAACAATTGACCTCAGGCAAAAGCAAGGAGGTATCAGGTAAGGTTTCTTTTCTCTTGGAACTGAGAAGAGAAGGGATGAGGAATGAGTAGGGGAGGGGGTTTTAGGACGAGGAAGAGAGAGATGTGAACCCTGGCAGGGGCAAAATGAGATACACACTGATACAAAGAAGGGAGCAGTAGACATGGGCCTACTTGAGGGTGAAGGGTAGGAGGAGGGTTAGAACCAAAACACTATCCATAGGGTACTATGTTTCTTAACTGGGTGACAAAATATTCTGTACGCTAAATCCCCATGACATGCAATTTACCCATGTAACAAACCTGCATACATATCCCTGAATCTAAAATAAAAGTTGGAAAGAAAAAAAAAAAAAGAGATACTATACAGAAGAGTAAATGCTTTGTGTAAAATTGGCAAAAAAAGTGAAAATGGCTTAAGGTGATCGATTTTTTTTCTGGGATAGAAGTGTTAGAACAACAGTGTATTTGGGAGCAGCAGGGAACTATCAGAGCAGTCACAGGGTTTGAGGATGTGTGCAGAGTTATTTTTTATTTTATTTTTTATTTTTTGAGACAGTGTCTCGCTCTGTCACCCGGGCTGTAGTGCAGTGGCCGGATCTCAGCTCACTGCAAGCTCCGCCTCCCGAGTTTACGCCATTCTCCTGCCTCAGCCTCCCGAGTAGCTGGGACTACAGGCGCCTGCCACTTCGCCCGGCTAGTTTTTTGTATTTTTTAGTAGAGACGGGGTTTCACCATGTTAGCCAGGATGGTCTCGATCTCCTGACCTCGTGATTCACCCGTCTCGGCCTCCCAAAGTGCTGGGATTACAGGCTTGAGCCACCGCGCCCGGCCCAGTGTTATTTTTAAAGCAAATAACAATTCTAACCCAAAGGAATAATTACCCATGGTTAAATAACCTACATTAATCAGTAGTGACCCCACTGTCCTACCACTCCCCAGTCTCAGTCTTGTGCCCCAGAAACAACCACATGTAACTGTTTAAACAGGTACTACTGTAACCGGGGGTGGTGGCTCACACCTGCAATCCCAGCACGTTGGGAGGCCGAGGTGGATGGATCACAAGGTCAGGAGTTCAAGACCAGCCTGGCCAATATGGTGAAACCCCATCTCTACTAAAAATACAAAAATTAGCCAGGCATGGTGGCGCGCACCTGTAGTCCCAGCGACTTGGGAGACTGAGGCAGAAGAATCGCTTGAACCCGGGAGGCGGAGGTTGCAGTGAGCCAAGATCGCGCCACTGCACTCCAGCCTAGGCGACAGATGGAGATGCTGTCTCAAAAAAAAAAAAAAAAAAAAGGTGCTACTGTTTCTAAAATTCTTCCAGTGATTTTCGCCATCTCTCTAAAGAATCTGTTGAAATGGCTACTTGTTGATGTTAATTTTAGATATTGTGTTCTCATCTCATTTGATGGATGCATGAGGAACACCTCCCCTGAGCTCCAATTCCATCCCCTTTGTCTTTCTAATGTAGTTATAGTATGCTTTTTAGTTCTCTGGCCTCTTCTGTGTAGGTTTATCCACCTTCCAGCAGTAGCACTCACCACACTATTAAGGGTCTGCTTACTTGTTTGACTCACCCACAGACTGTGAGTGAGGGGGGTAGCGTGGAGTGTGGAGGCGGAGGAGGGTTTCTGGGAGGAGATGCTGGAGGAGCTGATACCGGAGCTGAATCTTGATGGCAAAGGTGAGTATGAAAGAGGATGGTGGACTGGGAAGTGGAAACAATTCAACAGGGAGAGAAAGGCAGATGTGAGGAGGCAAATGGTCCTTCACCCCCTGGCAGGGAATTTCAGCTTGCAGCAGAGAACAGGCATCAGCAGAGACAGAGCGGGGCAAAGCCTACAGAAGGCACAGGCTTTCGGCAGTGCTTCTAGACCGTCTCACCACTTGCCCTTGTCTTGGGAACACTTCTGCCTGCAACCTACCCAAGGCTCGATCACAGGCATCCTGCCTACCACCACAACGGCACAGGTGACCACTGCCAGCCTTTCTCAAGGGCTAAGTGGGACTACCTTGGGAGAATTGCATTTTTTCTTTTATTAAGCTTCAAATGAAAGAGGAATGGTATTAAATGTCCACCTTAATGGAAAAAAATTAAATAATTATATGTGAAATTAAATAAAAAATGAAATGTAGGAGACAAATTAGTAACACTTTAATGATACTAACAGATAATTATAATTCTCAAATAATTATCCAAATACACTAGCATTAATGTGATATGTAGGGGAGATTTTACATTTTGTTTTTTTCCATTTACTGCCAATCTTATGCTAACAAGAATGGTATCATTTTCATATAATAACAGAATGCTTAATTCAATCATCTTGAACATTAATTGATATGTTTGCAGCCGAGTCTCCAGTTAATGACCTGTCTTTTTTGTTTAGTTTTGAGATTTAAGTCAGCTTCTCATCCAGACTTGCCTGGCAGCATCCTATATCCATCTACGACCTTCACCTCATTTAACTGCGGCAAAGAAAATATTTTAGTAAAGCATTTTCTACTCTTGCACTTATTTAATATATTCATGTTTTCTAATTTGTCTTTCCTTTTATAATTATATTTTAAAAGTTACATTAAGCATCCAGATATAATGAAATAAATGTCTCCAATTTATGCACATAAATATGAACATTTTGTTCAAGACAGCTAAAGTCTATTTTTTTCCCACTTCACTCCTTTCATTTACTCCTTCAAACTCATCTAAAGATTCTTTGGTAGTTATAGTCAGCTGGAACCTTTTAACAGCTGTGGCTTATATTACGTTGAGAACCTTTCAAATTTCCAACAGGAACTTTCCTGAGAATCATTTGTGCTTTACTTTATTCATATAATTTCTTCATCTAAACACATTCCTAGCCCTGCTAGAGTTCTGCTTCTCTTAGAATTGTTTAATCTGAATTGGATGAAAAAATTGAAGAAGTATAAAGAATTACTAAGGACAAAAACAAAACAAACTAGTTAATGATGGTGCTGAGGACCAGAATGTAGGCCAGTGACTTTCCAAAGGGAATTTCTTACTATGCATGTAACTTTTAGAGAGTTCACTGAAGCCTGAGGCCTCCTCATTTTTTTTGTTTTTTTGTTTTTACATTTTATTCCTTTCATTTGAGGAGTAGCTGATCCTTCTCATTCATTCAACATTTATTGAGGACCTATGGTATGAGGACCTATGCTAAGAGGATTCCACAGAAGAAAAGTAAAAGTGCAAACCTGCTTTCTGCTTTTATTCCTTTTTCACTGAACACTTAACATATGACTCACATCAAATAATAACTTAAGATCAACTGTCTTGCTTGCTGGAAATGAATATTTTGCTGTTAATCATGTTGACTTCCTAATTTCACAAAACCCCAAAAGGTAGTCATAAAACATACCACTCATCTGATTCTCCAGACAAAATAGAGAAGTTATTTGCTGAATAACTCAATAACTACAAATAGCTACAAAATGTCCTTTAGTCTCTCTTCCCTATTCAGGACTGCATCACCCTCCACTCAAAACCTGTGTAATTTATTTCACACCATTTTTATATTTCATTCTCCCATCTTCTTTTCAACAATGATTATTATTTTTTCTTTGCACTGATTAGTCAGACATATAACTCAGAGGAAAATAAGACAAGTAGTTTTAAAGCACCTAGATTCAATGTATTGTTTTTCCTCCAAATACAGCTGGATGTTCTGTTTAACAACCTGTTACTGGAAGGGAGAGAACCTATAACAATATAATACATTATAATACGTTCGGTAACAATATAATACATTAGGTATAATATAATGAATACCATAGAAAACAAAATCTAGAGTCAAAATGCTTATATGATAAATGTCTGTGACATTAGCATAAAATGACTCAACTATCAGTCAAGATTATGATGGTCAATGAAAATGAAGGAATAATTCAAATGTCAAAGTCCACAAATTCCTGATTCATTTTTAGGCTGGTCAGTCATAGTGTGGTGGCTCTGGAAGTCAGATTACCTAGAGTCAATTTCTAGCTCTGTCACTTAGTGGCTGTGTGAATTTGGGGAAGTCATTTACTTCTTCTGCACCTCAGTTTCCTCATATGTTGAGTAGGAACAGTAATTCCTGAAACTTTGTACTGCTGCTGTACAGTGCCAGGCACTGACAACTCTTATTGCTGTGACTGCTGGAATAGACAGAACAATCTTAATTCTTTTTTTTTTTTTTTTTTTTTTTTTGAGATGGAGTCTCGCTCTGTCACATAGGCTGGAGTGCAGTGGCCCAATCTCAGCTCACTGCAACTTCCGTCTCCTGAGTTCAAGCAATTCTCCTGCCTCAGCCTCCTAAGTAGCTGGGACTATAGGCATGTGCCACCACTCCCGGCTAATTTTTTTTCTATTTTAGCAGAGACGGGGTTTCATCATGTTGGTCAGGCTGGTCTTGAACTCCTGACCTCATGATCCAGCCACCTCAGCCTCCCAAAGTGCTGGGATTACATGCACAATCTTAATTATTTGTTGTGCATCTTTCAAGACTAATCTGTAGGTTTTACATATTGCTTGACCTTTAGCACCTGAAAATTCTGCTCCAGGTCCTCCTGCCAATCACACCTATCCACCTAAGGATTTTCAAACCCGGCTCTAGAGAACTGATTCTTCTTCTTTCATTCAGGGTATGAATGAAATGGGGGTAACAATTTGGGGGGGGGGTAGCTGCTGTTTTTCTAATACACATGGCCTCCCTAGCTCCTTCCCTGTCCCCTTTGCTTCCCCCAACACCTTATCCCTTCTGTTAATTACATCTCCAGAAAGCAGGAATGCCTTTTACCAGCAGATACTCATTGATCTCAAAAGGATAAATATATACATATATATGGCAGGTGCAAAGACAATGGGCTAGAAAGCCTGCTTTCAGCTTCTTTGGGAATAAAAGGATATTTGCTATTTTTCTTTTTTCTATGAAAGCCCTTGCTTGACCTATTTTTCCTCCCTCCATTCAAAGTTAAGTCTGGAAATAATACATTTTATTTTTTAGTTAAAAAACAAGAATAGAAAAGAGCCTCGTTTAGTAATGAAGGGAACATAACCTTTATTCAATGCAAAGGGCACTGGATTCTATATTCATCTATGTGCCAAGCAGCCCTCTGAGCTTTACAAACTAATTATAGGGGGAAATTGTGACTTTTCAGTCTTTTTGGCTCACGCCATATTCTATGGTACTCTAAAGTGCTAAATCAAGGCACTCTGTCAAGTCTACCACATTGGAATACCAATGAAGAGTGTCCTCTTCTACTTACCTTTGCTTTAAACTTCTAATTGGGATAGAGAATGTGACAGGTTAAAAGGAAAGAGTCAATCATATACCAGATAGACCTAAAAGTTACTTTTCTTTTGTTAAGGCATATATAGTTTGTTTTTCAAGCCATGTCTATAAGCAAAAACATGGATAAATCCTTTAGGCATAATGTTGAACAAAATAAATCAGATGCTATGATTAAATTTATATAAAATTAAAAGACAAGTAAATCTAAACTATGGTGATGAAAGTCAGACTAGTGGTTACTTTGAGAGCAGGACTTTTGGGGATACTAGAAAAATTGTATATTTTGATCTGGGATGGTATATAATGAGATATAACATTACATTTAGTTATACACTTAAGATTACACTTTACTTCATGTATTAAGAAATATACATTTAATTTGTTTTGCCTTCAAATTTAAGATGGAAAGTGACATAACTCAGTGAGCAAAACAAGAATAAAGAAAGCCAGGACCTTGATTCTAGCTTTTCTAAATCAGAAGCATGAGGTGGTAAAAATTCATTTCTTTGGATCAGTATTCTCTCTTCTGGAATGAGGCTAGAAAGCATTCCCTTCAATTTAAGCTACTGAAGATACCTAATAAGACTGATGGAAAATCCCACTGCTAAGCATCGAATACAATTAAGGAGTTACAGAAAAATAGGCTGAGGGACAAGTGGAAGAAGATATTTAGTCATTTAAAATAATCTGCAAAGTTGGGAAAAAGTAATTTTTCTTCCAGAAACTGCTTGTAGTGCGACTATTAAGGTTGACAGCTGTAGTTAGATGAGTATGCTTACAGAGAACAAGTGGGGACATGTTCACCCAGGTGTCTTCAAAATCTGGCAGTGGGAAAATATTATGGCAATACTGTGAAAGAGTGGAGCCTTGTGGCTTGACTTCTGTCCTAAGGTCAGTTTAATTATTTCTCCTCAGGGCTCTAATAATCTCTCAATCATTCTTTACCTGTCTTGATAGAAAAAAAACCCTCAAGTTACTCTCTACACTATAGTCACGACAACATGATGCAAACGAAGGGAAGAGAACAGGTAGAGGAAATAAAAATGTAAGAGCTCATCATTTATATCAGATGCAGGGGGAAAATATGTTCAGCACAATAAAGGTTTTAGAAGAAAACATCTCTGTGACTTTGGTATATCACAGATTTCTTAAATAGGATTCAAAATGTCCTGTCCATCAATAATATCAAATTCAATTTATTAAAACTTTAAAAAGTCTGTTTAGTAAAAGACACCATTAAGAGAGTAAAAACGGCAACCTGTACAATGGGAGAAGATCTGTTGGTAGGTTGATCTATCTATCTATCTCAAATATGTTACATCCAGATATGCAAAGGACTCTTAAAAGTCACTAAGACAGGCAAGCTAATTAAAATGGGCAGTAGATTTGAACAAATATGTTACCAAAGAGGATATTCAAATGGCCAATAAATACGTAAGTGCGCATAAAAAAGTGTTCAAGTTCATTGTTCAAGAGATAAATGCATATTAAACGACAAAGAGATACCCTTACAAACCTACTGGGCTGGCTAAAATAAAAAATTAAGTGCTGGTGAGATATGGGGCAACTAGAACTCTCATACAACACTATAAGGGAAGCCGAGGTGGGCAGATAACAAGGTCAAGAGTTCGAGACGAGCCTGGCCAATACGGTGAAACCGTCTCTACTAAAAATACAAAAATCAGCTGGGCATTGTGGTGGGTGCCTGTAATCCCAGCTACTTGGGAGGCTGAGGCAGGAGAATCTCTTGAAACCAGAAGGTGGAGGTTGCAGTGGGCTGAGATTGCACCACTGCACTCCAGCCTAGGCGAAGGGCGAAACTCTGTCTCAAAGAAAAAAAAAAGTATAAACTCTTACCACCACTTTGGAAAATTATTTGGCAGTGTATACTAAAACTCAACATATGCATACTCTATTACCCAGAACTTCTACTCCTAGGATATACCCAACCAAAATGCATATATATGGTTATCAAAAACCCCCAGGATATTCATAACAGCACTATTTGAAATAGTTCCAAGTGCCCATCAGAATGATGTATGTATGAATACACAATCACATGTACATACATACACACACATAGACACACACACGTATAAATTGTTTAAAAACCTTGTTGTAGTAACATAATGAAATACAATATAGACTATGGAGTAATGAGAACCTATATACAACAATATGGATGAATCTTGCTCACATAATGTGGAACATAAGAAGGCAGTCATAAAAATAAAAATGTATATAATTGCATGATTCCACTTATATAAGGTCCAAAAATAGATTAAACTAGTCTAGTAGTTACGAGTCAGCTAGGGTAACTTTTCAAGAGGCAGGCAGTAACTAGAAGGAAGGAGGACAAGAAGGCCTTTTGTTGTTATGTTCTATTTCTTATTGCTAATATTCTGTTTCTTGATCTGCGTATTGGTTACAAAAGAGAAAAGTGTAAAAATTGGCAGAGTTGTGACTTTGATATGTGCACCTTCTCTCATATTTATTATGCTTCATTAAATGTATGTATATATAATAAATAGATATCCAATAAAAAGCAAACTACAGGTAATGCAAGAAGAGATGAAAACGCTAAGATAAAGAATCAAGAGTGGCACATATACACCATGGAATATTATGCAGCCATAAAAAAGGATGAGTTTGCGTCCTTTGTAGGGACATGGATGCAGCTGGAAACCATCATTCTTAGCAAACTATCACAAGAACAGAAAACCAAACACCGCATGTTCTCACTCATAGGTGGGAACTGAACAATGACATCACTTGGACTCGGGAAGGGGAACATCACACACTGGGGCCTATCATGGGGAGGGGATTGCATTGGGAGTTATACCTGATATAAATGATGAATTGATGCGTGCTGACGAGTTGATGGGTGCAGCACACCAACATGGCACAAGTATACATATGTAACAAACCTGCACGTTATGCACATGTACCCTAGAACTTAAAGTATAAAAAAAAAAAAAAAAAGAATCAAGAGGAAATGTTAGAAATAAAAAACACTGTAACAAAAATGAAGATGCCTCCAATGGGTTCAGCAATAGATTGGATATGGCCAAGGAAAGAACTGGAGACACTGAAGAAATTTCAATAGAAACTTTCAAAACTGAGCCAGAAAGAGAAAAGAAGAACAAAACAACAGAATATCTAAGAACTCTGAGACAGTTAAAAAACATATGATCCAAGAACTATAAGACAGTTTAAAAAGGTATAACATATAAATAATGGGAATATTAGAAGGAGAAGAAAGAGAAAAAGGAACAGAAGAAATATTTGAAGCAAGAGTAACTGAAAATTACCCCAAATCAATTGGAGATAACAAACCACAGATCCAGGAGGCTCAGAAAGCACCAAGCAGGATACACACCATAAATTCTACATTTTGGCATATCATATTCAAAGTACACAAAATCAAAGACAAAAAAAAACTTTAAAGAAATCAGAGGGGGAAAAATCATAAAGAGGAACAAGGGTAAGAATTATAACAGATTTCTCTTCAGAAATCATGCAGGCAAGAAGAGAGTGGAGTGAAATATTTATTTGTTAAAAGAAAAAACAACAACAATCAATTGTGATATTTAATTTTATATGTCAACTTGACTGGGCTAAGAGACGCTCAGATAACTGGTATAATATTTCTGGTGTGTCTGTGAGGGTGTTTCTAGAAGAGATTAGCATTTTAATCAGTAGACTTAGTAAAGAAGATCCTCCCCCACCAACATGGATGAGTATCATCTAATCCACTAAGGACCTGGATAGAACAGAAAGGTGGAGATGGGTGAAGCCCTTCTCTGCATGCTAGAGCAGGACATCCATTTTCTCTTGTCCTCATACACTGAAGCTCCTGGTTCTCAGGACTTCAGACTCCATGACTTACACTAGCCCCACCCTCCACCCCTGTTCTCAGGTCTTTGGACTTGGAATAAATTACACCACTGACTTTCCTTGTTCTCCAGCTTGCAAATGGTGGATGGTGGAACTTCTTGGTCTCATAATTTAATGAGCTAATTCCTATAATCAGTCAATCAATCTGTCTGTCTATCCATCCCTCCATCCTATTAGGTCTGCTTCTTTGCAAAACCTTGACTAATACATCAGTCTAGATTTCTGTACCCAGTGAAATTATCCTTTCAGTGAAGAAAAAATAAACACTTTCTCAGACAAATAAGAACTGAAGGAATTTGCTGCCAGTAGATCTGTCTTGCAAGAAATGTCAAAAGAAGTTCTTCAGAGAGAAGAAAATTGATACAGATCAGAAACCTGGATCTACACTGAGAAAGGAAGAGCATTAGGGAAGGAATAAACAAAGGTAAAAATAAACCTTTCCTAATTCTTACTTGTAGTGTATAGTGTAGTGTGTAGTGGTACAGTGTTATTGAAAGCAGACTTGGATTAGTTAAAATGTATACTACGAATGCAAGGAGTAAAAAAAGAAATATAACTAATATGGTAAAACACAAGAAAAATGGGAGCATACAAAATAATTAAAACAAGAGAAGACAGAAAAGCACAATTCACAAAAAAATATGTTGGACTTAATTAAAAGTTCTCCTCTGCAAAAGATGTCATGAAGAGAATGAAAAGGCAAACCACAGGCTGGGAGAAAATCTTTGCAAAATATTTATCAGATAAAGGACTGCTACCCAAAATATACAAATAACTCTTAAAACTGGACAAGAATATTCATAACCCAATTAAAAAGTAGGCAAAAGATCTGAATAAACACTTCACCAAAGATATACAGACAGCAAATAGCATATGAAAAGATGTTCAACATCACATGTCATTAGGAAATTGCTAATTAATACAATGAGATATCACTAGACATTCATAAGAATGGCTAAAATCCAAAACACTGACAGCATCAAATGTTGGCAAGGATGTGGAGAAACAGTAGCTCTTGTTCCTTGCTGTTAGGAATGTCAAATGATACAACCACTTTGGAATACATTTTGGCAGTTTCTTATACAACTAAACATACTTTACCCTTATGATCCAGCAATCACATTTTTTGGTATTCACTCAAATGAGTTAAAAACTTGCATCCACACACAAACCAGTACACAAATTATTTACAGCACCTTTGTTCATAATTGCCAAAACTTGAAAGCAACTAAGATATCCTTCAATAGATGAGTGAATAAAGTAGTACATCTATGAAATGGAACATAATTCAGAGATAAAAAGAAATGAGCAATAATACCACAAAAAAACATGGAGGAAACTTAAATGCATATTGCTAAGCAAAAGAAGTCATTCTCAAGAGGAAACATGCTGTATGATTTCAATTGTATAACGTTCTGCAAAAGACGAAACTATGGAGGTAATAAAAAGATCAGTGGTTGCCGGGGTTCAGGGTGTCGAGGGAGGGAGGGATGAATAGGAGAACACAGGAAGTTTTTAGGGTAGCAAAATTATTATTCTGCATAATACTATAATGGTGGATGTATTCCTTATACATGTGTCAAAACACATATATTTAGAATATGATGAGTGATCCTTAATGTAAACTACAGACTTTAGTCATTAATATTATATCAGTATTAGCTCATCAATTATAACAAATACATCACATGAATGCAAGATGTTAAAAACAGAGGAAATGGTTGGTGGAAGTGTAAGGGGATCTATGGCAACTCCGTACTTTTTGTCCAAGTTTTTCTGTAAACCTAAAATTGCTCCTTCAAAAAATGAAGGTGGTGAGAGAAAGAGTTTTCTTATATAATTAACTAGCTAACAAGTTTCTTCCAGATACTGTGAAAAATAAGGAAGAAAAACATAAACAGGAAGAATTTAGGTTAAATTACACATGCACTTTTGAGTGTCATGGTTTTGAGAAAGTTTAACATGACGCTATAGAAAATTTTCATATTAAAAAGTTGGTAAAAATATGAGATTTGTCTACAGTTGCACAGTTTGAGAGAGAGAGAGAGACAAGAACACAGTTCTGTGATGAATTAAAACATGGCCCATTACTCCTTTTATTCCTCTTCTAGTCTTTGTTTCTTTAAAATGCTTTTATTTTATTTTTACCACTTACTCAATTCACTTAGGCAAAAGAAAATAATATTAAACCTAACTTTGATGTGACAAAGTATTACTACCATTGTTTTTCTACTTTACACAGCTCTAAAGTGACAGAGGTGAAAATGTTTCACTGTGGCATTTCATATGGAAATGAGTAGCTTCATCAAATGAGGCCATATTTTCATGGCTAAGTAAATAATTTCAATTGAACAAAGGCAAATGTTGAGTGATAAAGTTAAAAGAAAGACTCTACTTTTGTTAAAACACAGAAAACAATCACAGATGATATAAAGTACGTGAACACACACACAGGAAGCACATTTGTGTTTTCCAGAAAGCCCAACAAACAGTTCTATGGACTGAAGAACATGTTAAGAATAATCATAACATATTCTGTATGGACAGAAATTTATCTTACTCTCATGTTTGAAAGGGTATGGCCCATATGGGGGCTATAAACAGCTTTGCTGAATGAATGAATGAATGAATGAATGAATTCTATTTTTCCTCTAAGAGGAAAGAAGAACCTATAAATTAAGAGATATTTTAACCCAATTTAGCAATGTTCCAAATTTGACTCGCATTAATGTTTTTCCTTCTGAAGTTTTGAGCTCAAGGCACACTTGCATGGGAAATGAGGTGAGGCAGGAGGAAAACAGATTTTACTAATTTCAAGTAATTGCTGTTTGATTTTTAGAATTGGCCAAAATCTCATGTAAGAAAAGATTGGTTAAACAGATGTGCTTCCTCCCCATGTTTAGTACAACTTAGAAAATGGACCCTTTACCTTATGAAATCTTCTTCCTCCTCTCTTTTTGGCCTCAGCTGTTTGGGTTGAGCCATATTCATCCAGTTTGGTAGAGATTTCAAGAGTCTGCTGATATCATCATCTTTTGCCCAGGATGCACTGATAACAAGTTTTTCTTCTGACTGGACAATACCCCTAAACACAGCCAATAGAAAAGAGACACTGTAGCATGATGCCTGGTATTCAGTTAGCATTTCCATCTACCTTTGCTGCAAAAAAGAGATCACACTCATCTCTCTTTTGAACATAATCCATTACGTAAGTTGGAGTCCGTGATACCCATTAATAGGTCACATTACTGGGAAACAGCATTTCCAGATTTCATTCTTAGTTTCTTAGTTCTTGAGTAATTGCGACAGTTGAAAACACTAACTAGGTCCTCTTACTGTATTTGATCCCTTAGGATAAATAAAAGCGTATGGTATGTTTTGGGGGAATCTTTTAAGAAAAAGTGGGATCTTTGAATAAAAAGTGGGATAACCATGTTAAACAATGCTATTAAGTGACAACATAACTAGTACCTGAAAGGTGACAGAAGTGTTACAAAAGGTTGTACTCTGACTTCTTGGTTTAAATTATCAATTAGTTCTAGTTGAGGGTATTGTTTGAATTATGGACACCCCTCTCTTCACAGCCAATCTACCATCATTAGGAAACCCTGAGCCCCAGATGTCAGGCAGAAAAAGCCTTTGATTGCTGCCATCTCCAGAGGGCTCTGACTAGTGACCTAGAGCTGACAGGCTTCAAGGCTTTCAATAGGGCCCAGGGGTTAGCTATTAACACTGCTCTTACCAGAATGTTACCTGTAAATTCATCTTAAATGTTCAAGTTCAATTTAATTAAAAAGCTTTTCTTTCTGTTCAACATTTGTCACTATAACTAATTTTAATGATCTAAATATCCTCGTCAGCAATACTAGGTGACAGAAGTGACTTTATTTACGAAAGGACTGCCAATTAGCTGGCTCTTCCTCTGGGGCTGACCAAGACTCCAGGAGACTGCCCTCACCATAGGCAGGAATCTCTTTTGGTACTGGGGGACATTCTGCACTTCCAAATAAACAATATATACGGCATGTATGTATGATACCTCCTTGACCCAACAGACAATTAATGTTTGTAGACAAAAGAAGGTGGAGCCGGGGCCAGATGCAGTGGCTCACATCTATGACTGCAGCACTTCGGCAGGCTGAGGCAGGAGGACTGCTTGAGGCCAGGAGTTCAAGACTGGCCTGGGCAACACAGATTGACCCTCTCTACAATACAAAAACAAAAACAAAAACAAAAAGCTGAAGCCTACAAAGCTTGATTCATGACAGATCGACTTAAGTTAACATAGTTTCGTGTTGTAGGGCAGGGGTCCCTAACCCCTGGGGCACGGACTGGTCCTGGTCCGTGGCCTGTTAAGAACTGGGCGGCACAGCAGGAGGTAAGCAGCAGGCCAGTGAGCATTACTACCTGAGCTCCCCTCCTGCCAGATCAGCGGAGGCATCAGAGTCTCATAGGAGTGCAAATTCTATTGTGAACTGCACATGCGAGGAATCTAGATCACGTGCTTCTTATGAGAAACTAACTAATGTTTTATTATCTGAGGTGGAACAGTTACATCCTGAAACCATCTCATCCCCTTTTCTCCCCCGAAACCCCACCCCAGTCCCTGGTGACAAAAAGGTTGGGGACCACTGTTGTAGGGAGCAATATTACCCTGGTTCTTTTAAAATAACTATAATAAATAAGACAGCTATTTATTTGCTCTCTTAAAGTTTTGAGCTCAAGGCACACACACATGGGAAATTAGGTAAGGCAGGAGGAAAACAGATTCTAGAATTCTTCTAATTCACTATAAGCAAATGTTTTCTCGTAGTAACCATGGTCGGAGACACAAAAATTGGATTACAGAAACTTCTTCCCTCCAATCTCTCAAATTACTTTCTTACTGCTATCTTCTATTCCCTCTTTTGTTATTTCCTTGCATCTTTTCTGCAATATTTATGGACTAATCCAACAATTTAACTTTTACCATCTTATACTCGCACTGCTAGGTGCAATCTTATAGCGTGGTACCACCTCAGAGATGAGATTCTGTTGCAGGTGTACCCTCAATGTTCTCTGACATTCTTTATACCTGTCTCTGATCAGGCTCATCTCCCCATTTATCTTAGTAGCTATTTCTTTAAAAAACATTTGCCCTTTCTGTATCTGCTCATTGCTTATCACCAATATCCTTCTTATCTGACAGAGAAAGGAAGGGATCTACTTACATATTTTCAAATATTTGACCTCCTATCCCCACAGAGATATATTCAAATCTGTTTCACCCTCATTCATTTCCAGTAATTCCTCTATTTAGGCTCTTGGGGATCTTTTCTCCCCGATCTATCTCCCCTTTTTCCTGTATTTTTACTCTTTCCATTATATAGTGCCTAATCCTCTGTTATCTTAAAAATGAATAGATGAATGAATCTCTTCTCTGCATTCCTCTCTAACAAAGCTGCTCCCTCTCCTTCAAAGGCATTCATCAAAGGAGCAGCCTGCACTAATTGACTTCCCTGCCTCACCTCTCATTCATGAAATCTCTCTCCAAGGTCTACTTTATGATTTAACGCATCTACTGCTTTTTGAAAAATTTTCAGTTATTGTATTTTTCATTTCTAGATTTTCTTTTTGCCTCTTTTACAAATCTACTGGCTTTTCCCTCCCAAACTGCCCTGTTCTTGTATCATGGAAACTGCTCTTTTCTTTATCTCCTTGAGTGTTTTAGAAAACAACAATTTTTAAGTTCCTTTCACGAAGTGGCTTTATATTCTTTGGTAGTTCTTGTAGATGTCAAGTGTCCTGTTTGTTGAATTTGCCTTCTTTTCTAATGATGGTGCATTTCCTCAGGTGGTCTGCTACTTTGGTCTGGAAGCTCTACTTCAGTGGGACTTATCCTCTGTAGGAATCTTGCATTTGCCCTGAATTTTCAAGATATCACTGTTAGGTAGTCTGCATTTGCCTCTTCTGGGTCCTTTGAGTGTCAGTGGTTCCAAACAGGGTTTTAATTTTTTTTTGCCTTTTTTTATTTTTTACTTTTGGCTTAAGGCCTTTTCTCCCTATGAAAGCAGTACAGATTGAGGTTCTTATTCACACATATCACATGAGGTGTGGGATTTTGATTTCTTTTAGGGGCTACTTTCCTACTCTAGGTTGGGTAGCTCCTTCTTAAGTCCCAAGTTTTCTTGGTTCCATTCATGAATGAACTAAGAAATATGAATGAAACAGTTATTTGCATAACTTCTGCACAGATAAAGTTCCCTCATTGCCTGGAAGATGTCAAGATGCTAGCCTCTATTTGACCTCTATATGTGGTCCTGAAACCTTTGTAGCCCACTCAACTTCCACATTTGTCTGTTTCTGGCTTTTAATTCCTCTTTCATTCATGGCATCTGGAGAATTCTCTTTCATCTATTTGAGTTTGGTTACATATTTAAAATGCTTTTAAAGTTATACTTTTTTAATCCAGAATTTCTACAAGTTAAAAACAAGAAAAGGGCTTTTTAAATCTATTCGTACCAAACTTTTGACAGGAAATCAAAATCCAGTCTTAAATCAACTGCAATCAGGGTTCTAGTACCATTACTCCATTGAAATTGCTCCACCAACCCATGAGCACTTTTTATTTTATTCTTCCCACTCTTTGACTATTCTAAAGCATCCACCATTTTTGATTACTCTCTTCTTGAAATATTACTCTTTTGCTTTCCACATCATGTTCTTTACCTACCATCCTAACCTTTCTTAGCCAAACTGACGGCTCTTTTTCTCCATCCGTACTTCAAATGCTGTGTTCCACAGAATTCTGCATCGCCGCCACTTGGGCAGTCATCTTCTTGCCCAACTTGAACCACCTATATTCTGATGACTCTGAAATTATCATTTCTAGGGTGGCCCTCTCTTCTAAGTTTCCAGTCTGCATATCCAAAGGCTTACTGTAGAACTCTACTTGAAAGTTCCATCCACATTTCAAGTTAAAATGAGTCAAGAGGAACTCAGTTTACTAACTACTACTCTCTCTCCCACTGAGCATTTAATGTTCCCTATTCAAGCCATCCCGTTATTCGAGTCAGGAACGAACGCAGAGTCATCCTAATTACCCAGTCACCACATCCTGCCAATTACACCGCCTTAATATCTTAATAAATCTGTCATTTCCTGTCCAGATTCACTGCTATTAACCTATATTTTAACCCTCATCTGTTTTAACCTGGACTTGGCAATAACCTTGTAACTGGGCTTCTCGCCTGCAGCTACAAGACCATCAGTTCAACTTACCACATCAGTCAGAAGAGTCATTTTTCTAAACTACAAATCCAATCATGTTATAACCCTTCCTACAAGTCTTCAGTGACTTCTAATTCCAGGTAAGACCAAGGCTAGACTTAGCAAGCCATGAACATCTATCTTTTGAGCTTCATCTCCTGCTATTCCTTTTCTCCTTTGTGTCTGTTCACTATTCCTAGCCAACCCCTTGCCCATGCTGGTTGAACACATTACCCATAATGAGTATTCCAAAGTTTTCCAAATGGGATCTATTATTTCCTGCTTCTGTGTGCCATCTCTGCCTAGAAAGCCTTTTTCTCATTCTCCTTGTTTGCCTCTACTTGTCAAGCATTGCCCCAGCTCCTCCCTTGGTACATCTGAGTCCTCTTTTTTTGTCCCTCATCACCCCTATACTAGAGGTTTTCAATCTCGACTAAACATTAGAATCACTTGGGGAAGCTATTTTAAAAACCAGATGCCCAAGCCATACCCAAGACCAGGTAAATCACAATCTCTGGGCTGTGGGACCCAGGCAACAGAAATTCTTATAGTTTCCCATGTGATTTAAATGTGCACTCAAGGGCCACAACCTTTGCATTTGCCAACGTCTTTTTTAACTGGTCCTTCTACACTTTTTTGCAAGCTGGAATCCCAAACTGGATGATGAGTTCTCTGAGGGCAGAGCTGATTTCTTATTAGTTTTTGTGTCCCTAGTGCCTAGCACAATACCTGGTATATGGAAGGCATATAAGAACTGACGTACAGATAAAAATAAGCCCTCTTCAATTTCAAAAGTCAAGATAACTCATTGCACTAAAAGCATCTTAATGGTTTCAGTTTTCTTCTCTGCACTAAACAACTTTGATGAGCTGTCAAGTCATTTGGCATTTAACCAAATCACAGATCACTCTGTGCCATGCCCTTCTCCATGCCTCTCTGGATTCAATGCAAATCAGGATAATGAATACAGGTGTGTCCCCCTCTGAAAAATTCCAACATAAAATAGTCCTGACTCATAAAACAAATGAACCAAGGAGAGATTATTAACAAGCCTTTCCCTTCTACACTACTTATTCCTAGGTGGCCTATTATTGGAAAGTCTCCTCAAAAACTCACTTTCTCTGTGAAGAATTTGTTGATTATGTCAGCCTACAATGATCTCTCCCTTCGGAAACAAAACAAACAAAACCCCTCCTTTTACACTTATCCATAACTTCCCAATTAGCACTCTGTCTGATACAATGGGGTGGGCAAACCATGACCTGTGGGCCAACCCTACCCATCAGCGGTCTTTGTATGTCCTGTAAGCTAACAATGCTGTTGACATTTTAAAATGGTTTTTAAAAAACTAAAAGAACAATATTTTATGACATGTGAAAATTACATAAAATTTCAATTTCACCATTCATATCCAGAAAGAATCTTGGCTGTATGGCTCAATTCCTCTTAGACCCACACTACGGGTCAAATTCTGTTTCACAGAGTGAGAAGCCCAAGCTCAACTCATTTTGTCAACATCTACGTCTTTGAGCCCATCCGTGCTGGCCCATATCTGCCCTCAGGTTCAGGAAATAGCTGGATCTGTAGGTGTGAGATGGTATTGTACATTTTGAAGGGCTAGAATTTTCCATTTTAGCATTAGCTGAACTAAAAAAAAATTAGGTTAGGTTGGAGGACATTAAAGGTACCCACATTATTTACTTACATGTTTTTAGAGGACTGGATTAATTCAGTAATTCAAGATTATGTTATCTCCAATATGCATCGATCCCATTTTATTAAAAAATGGTCATCCCAATGAATGAAAATGCTACTAACATACTGCCCTCAACAATATATATATTAGTACATACTAGAATGAACATCAATCCCAAAAGTAATGCCAAATATTCTAATTTGAAATACTGGCATTGATCAGCAATATACAATTACCCTAAAGAAAATTTTTCACTCAAGTGGCAAGTCCACCCTGACTAATTGCATTTATTTGTTTTTGATTTTCTGATAAATCAGATCATGTGGGTTACAGAAGTCCAGGACATATCCAAATAGCCTCCAAAAAGAGAGCTATACCTCCAACAATTATTCCATAGGAGAAGCAAGGTTAATCATCCCTACCAGAACCATAATGTACTCATTAATTCACAGCTCAATGGGCCACAGACAGAGCCATCTGTGTAACTATTTGTATCTGTTCCCAAGAGGAAGAGGAAAATAGGTGTACCTTTTGGTACAGGTGATGAGGCTGCCAAGAGAAAGGTCCACCCTCGAGATACGGCTGAGTGAATTTCATTCAGAAAACATCTGCTGGTGTCGCCTGGCTCTGATGTGTACTGCTTTCTCTCTGGAACAGTTGGGAAGTGCGAGCGTGCATGGTCCCTGGACACAGCTGGGGTGCTGAGTCTTTCATTAGGTAAACAACCAGGGGCAGGTGGGGCTAATTGGATTCAACTGTTTGGTGACAGCCACGGCATGATGTTTACTTTCCCAGACTGAATCTTTCAAGATACTTCAAAAACTAGGAGCCAAGCTCAACAAATGAACCCTGGACAAGGCTGGTCCAAAGTAAAGTGCCGTCGTCCAATTTAGACTGTGAATAACTGGACCTGCAGCAGACGAAACCGCAGTGAAATGTCCAGCAGCACAAGTGATAATGATAATTAGGAATGCAAAGACAATAGTATTGTGCTGCCAAATAAAACAAAATGAACACAAAACCAAAACTAAAAAGTCAGTTAAGATGGAGCAGGATACATAGGAAAAGAGGAGAGGAACATCAGAACATCTTGGACACCATACTCAATGCTGGTCAGAGAGCTTTATGATAGTGTATATGTCTACCTGAGAAAGACAACTTCTGATAACTCTGGAGAGGGCCCATGGAAAACAGAAACCATCCAAGGGGACCTAGGGAAAAAAGCTTTGGAATGACAGTTTACAGAAGGTAACTCTTGGGGATAATTTAATAACAACCTTTAAACAGACAAGTTCTCATATGAAGGGTCATAACTGTTTGACACTTAAAAGATCAAGAAGAAAAAAATTATACTGTAACACAGGTAGTGGACCAAGAATTCATATAAAATCTGTATCAAGTGGGCGCAGTGGTTCACGCCCGTAATTCCAGCACTTTGGGAGGCCGAGATGGGTGGATCACCTGAGGTCAGGAGTTTGAGACCAGCCTGGCCAACGTGGTGAAACCCTGTCTCTACTAAAAATACAAAATTAGCTGGGTATGGTGGCACTGTGATCCCAGTTACTTGGGAGGCTGAGGCAGGAGAATTGCTTGAACCTGGGAGGTAGAGGTTGCAGAGAGCCAAGATCATGCCATTGCATTCCAGCCAGGGCAACATGAGCAAAATTCCTCAAAAAAAGAACTGTCTCAACCGTCAATGTTCAGATTTTTCTCATAATAAAGCAAATTTAAATATAGTCTGTGTTTGAATATCATTAAGATCTTTATAAGCAGATCTCAGATCAGATAACTCCCTATTTAAACCTTGCATGTCTTCCCATTTAACTGAGAATACAATTCAAATTCTCTAGCCTCAAGATCCTTTATCAATGGTTCTTAATCCTGACTGCACATGAAAACACCTGGGAAGCATTTTAAAAATACATCAATTCACAGTCTGAAGTGGGGCTCAGTCTGGATATGTTTTCATCTCCCATGTGATTCTCATGTGCAGCCAGAAATGACCCAAATGATCCAACCCCTGTACCTGTCTAATGTCACTCAGTATTCATTCTCTTTGCTCACTAACCTGAATTCAAGCTAGTTTCCATCTTCAGACTTGCTCCTTTCTCCACCTGGAGTTTTCTTCCCCACATTTCCACGTGGCTCCTTCTCATCCTTCAGAACTGAGCTCAAACACTGTATCCTCCACGACGGCTTCCCTGACCCTACTCCTCACCTGAACCTCTTGTTTATTTAATCACATCATCCTTATTAATGAGAAATTTATTATTTATTTCCACTTGATTATTATCTAGCTCCCTCCATTAAGGTGTAAAATCCATGAAAGCAAGGACCTTACCTAGTCAATTCACTTCCCCACCTTTAGCCCTAGAATAACGCTGGCTCCTCAAAAATCAATGAATGATTTTTGAATGACTAACAGATTGAAGCAATGAATGATACAACTGAAGCACCAAACACCGGGAAAATAACAAACGACCTAAAATATCTTTCTGAACCACACGCCGCATGTTCTCACTCATGAGTGGGAGTTGAACAATGAGAACACATGGACACGGACACAGGGAGGGGAACTTCACACACTGAGGCTTGTTGTGGGCTGGGAGACTAGGGGAGGGATAGCGTTAGGAGAAACGCCTAATGTAGATGACAGGATGATGGGTGCAGTAAACCACCGTGGCACCGTGGTATACATTGTATATCGATGCAACAAATTTGCATGTTCTGCACCTGTAGCCCAGAACTTAAAGTACAATAATAGCTGGGCGCCATGGCTCACACCTGTAATCCCAACACTTTGGGAGACCCAGATGGGTGGATCTCGAGGTCAGGAGATGGAGACCATCCTGGCTAACATGGTGAAACCCTGTCTCTACTAAAGATACAAAAAAATTAGCCAGGTGTAGTGGCAGGCGCCTGTAGTCCCAGCTACTCGGGAGGGTGAGGCAGGAGAATGGCGTGAACCCAGGAGGCGGAGCTTGCAGTGAGCCGAGATCGCACCACTGCACTCCAGCCTGGGCAAGAGAGCGAGACTCCCTCTCAAAAAACAAAACAAAACAAAACAAAACAAAACAAAAAAAACTTAAAGTATAATAATAATAAAATTAAAAAAACTTTCTTGTACCGTCTTATTATTGAATATCAACAATATCATCAATGAATTTAAAAGTAAATAATACAAAACAGCACCAAATGCAGCAACAATAAATAATCATATTGGCTGACAATTTAGCCTTTATCATGAGCTGTGCATTCTTCTGAGCATTTGGCATACATTAACTTTTCATCCCCACAACCACCCTGTGTGGTAGGTACTAACATTACTTCCATTCTATAGGTGAAATACAGAGGCACAGAAGGTTGAGAAGTTGATGGTGGTCAGTCAACTAGCAAGGTAGAACCTGAAATGAACCAGACCCGCTGTTCTGCAGTCTGTTTTCCTAGTTATTACACTGTCTCTCTAAAGCATTGGACGCATTTTTCAGGTTTCCTATTTCCTCTTTAATTCCATTGCCTCTCCTTTGGGCTGAAGACTGAGATATAGCTAGTGCTTTTCACACACGCACTACCACTTCATGCTCTGCGGCCTTTGCCACGTTATTAACTTTTCTGAACCTCTGTTTCCTCATCTGAAAGGCAGAGAGAATCTAATTTAACAGAATTGTTGCGACTGACTAGATGAGCTATGACTATAAAGTCCCTTGCACAGAGACTATGTATTAATACTTTATTATTTATTTTCATTCCAGTCTAGGTCCTTGTTACTTTATGTCAAGGTCACTGCAACAGACTCCTATCTGATTATGGTAGAGTGACTTGGGTAGGAGAAATGAGGACTGGCTGCTTGCTAGAGAATTTGTAGGGCAACTGGTTAGGTGGGCAGCATCTGTATTTGGCCAGAAGGGCAGCTGATATGTACTGGAAAGGATGAGTGAAGGGATTCACTTGATCAAAAACCAAGAGTGCAAGGCCTATTCAGAGACACCATGCAAGATATTGCAGACAGGTGTGTAGAAAATAACATAATAACTTACTTCTGGAAGCTAAGAGTTCATAAGGGTTCAGACCAGTGATTTCTTGATTTCTCTCTCTCTCTCTCTTTTTTTTTTGACCAAGTCTTACTCTGTCGCCCAGGCTGGAGTACAGTGGCATGATCTCGGCTCGGCTCACTGTAACCTCTGCCTCCCAGGTTCAAGTGATTCTCCTGCCTCAGCCTCCTGAGTAGCTGGGATTACAGGCACCCACCACCATGCCCAACTAATTTTTGCATTTTTAGTAGAGACAGTGTTTCACCATGTTGGCCAGGCTGGTCTCGAACCCCTGACCTCAGGTGATCCACCCACCTCGGCCTCCCAAAGTGCTGAGGTTACAGGCATGAGCCACCGTGCCTGGCCCAGACCAGTGATTTCTAACCAGTAACACATGAGAATCACTTTGAGGATATTTTTAAACTAAACTTGCCCAGGTCCAACTCTCAGTGGGCCTAGTATGGAGAACCCAGGATGTGTGTTTTGAAATTTCCCTAAATAACTCTGTGTGAACCTACAATTGAAAAACAATTTTTTTTAAAAGAAAAACAGTTAAACCAATAACTAATGAAATAATATATTTTAAAAGTCTAAATTACAATACAATGGAATAAATGCCAGTATAAAGTTTGGCATAATAAATTACAGGCGCACATAATAAAAGCATATTTGCTGAATGCCCTCTATGAAACAGATACTGTATACAGGTTATAATGTTTTTGTACCTATTTAATGTTTAATATAAATTAATATATACACCAGTGTTAGGAGACAACATAGCTTTGAGAGACAGGTCACAAGCTGGAGCTTGCAGAGGGTTTCCCTGGTGTATGCCCTTGGCTGTTCTGAGGTTCGAAGTTAAGTTAGATTGCAAAAGCTCCAAGGCCAGCTCAAGGAGAGTCTCATTCCTATAGGACCCTGGCCTCTGGCTACACAGGAAACCTGAAGGGCTTCAGAAGCAACCAGAGCCCCTAGTGTCTAGTCTCTGCTATTGAGCACAGTGGGGCCAGTGAGATGGTAAAACACCACTTTGATCATGTCATCCTCCTTACCAACACCTATGTGTCAGGCCTCTGAGCCCAAGCTAAGCCATCGCATCCCCTGTGACCTGCATGTATATGCCCAGCTGGCCTGAAGTAACTGAAGAATCACAAAAGAAGTGAAAATGGCCTGTTCCTACCTTAACTGATGACATTCCACCACAAAAGAAGTGAAAATGCCCGTCCTTGCCTTAAGTGATGACATTACCTTGTGAAACTCCTTTTCCTGGCTCATCCTGGCTCAAAAAAGTTCCCACACTGAGCACCTTGTGACTCCCCACTCCTGTCTGCCAGAGAACAACCCCTCTTTACTGTAATTTTCCTTTACCTACCCAAATCTTATAAAACGGCCCTATCCCCAACTCCCTTCACTGACTCTTTTTGGACTCAGCGCGCCTGCACCCAGGTGATTAAAAAACTTTACTGCTCACACAAAGTCGGTTTGGTGGTCTCTTCACATGGACGCGCATGACACTACGATAGTACTCTTTTACCTAATACAGGACATTAAAAAAAATCCCCTTTCCTGCCCATTTCTACCCAACCACACTGTCCACCTTAGTCACTGTGATTTCTCAGCCTTTCTCCCATGCACCATGGTCATCCATCCTGCTCCACTGCTTGCTCGTCCTGTTCAGTCTGGCAGAAATTTCCTCATTCATTTAGTGAGCATACTAAGGGTCAACAAGGTACCTAGCCCAGTGCCAGCTCTGATGTCTGCCACCAGCCACTGTAGGTTTCTCCTCCTCACTCTTTCTTCATGTCCAGCATGAGTTCTAGCTCCTCTCTGAAGTGGTGAAAGGGGTGAACATGCTTGTGTCTTAAATCAACTCAAACCAACTGAGCCTCTAACACTAGGGAAGAGGTTTTATTTGTATTCTCTGCCAGGCCCAACACAAGGCAGAGAGCCCCCTTATCCCCCACCTCCAAGGAAAAACAATGATTAATGAACTGATGCTAAATTGGAACAGAGAGAAACTTCAGAAAACTATGATTTCCAATCTTCACATTATTATTTTGGGACACATGAGCTGCTGGTTGGATCTCAGGACAGAGGACAGGCAAGGGGAGGGAAGCACTCTGCTTAGACATAGGCGACTCATAGGCCAAGTGCCTGATGGCTAATGTCCAGCAGTACAGAATTCACAGCTGAGTTTCCCTTTAAGCCCCAAGGGGTGTGGATAATTAGGGAAAAGACTTCTAGCCCTCATTTCCCTTTTTAGGAAAGCCCTCTTAATCCAAAGCACGTAACCTGACATCATTACCTGCGGCACAGTCTTTCTCTCCAGAATGAGATACTCATAGAAAGGTGGTATGTTTTTCACCTTTCCTCAGATCGCTAAGCTCCCAGGAGCTGCCCCGGTTCTCATGGGAAGCTTGGAAGACAAGCCAACCCTCAGCAGAGGGCATTGTGAGCTTCTAGATTTTATGATTTCTCTGAAGGATATCTGCTGAGGATCACATGGGAGAAAATCAGACTGCAATGTCTTCCTGCTCCCTTCCTCCTTCCCCAGTGTTATACCATTTTGGATAATTTGAATTGTATATGGCTTTCTATTTAAGTCAGTCATTTGCTGGCAGCAAAACTAGAACATTTCCTGTTTTTCCCCTCACTGTAATCAGGATTTGGCCGTCCAAATTAGGACTGCCCTAATTACTCTTCAGCAGGTGCCAATCTGGGGGAGGGCAATAAATAGGAAGAGAGGAAGTAAGGACACTTTGCATCTTCAGAGTCATATAATAAGAAAACACTGTCTCCAGAAACCTGAATACGCTGATTAACCAGCAGACAACAGCACCGTGGGGGCATGTGTTGTGTCTTTGAGTGTGCATTGTTGTATAACAACTAGAAAGATGATTTTCTATTTATTCCCTTTCAAAGCCTCACAGAGTACTTTTCCCAATCCTGAGAAAAATTTAACATAGGTCCATCATTCAGCAACTACGGTGGATCCCTCCCAGATACTCCCCTGTGATGTGACGGTGGGCAGCAACAGGTGGCCACCACTGCAGAGACTATGGGTAGGAGAGATGCCACAGCAGTAGAGTTTCTTACGGGAAGGAATCAAAATGCTCCTGATGACCAGAATATGTCAAAAACCAAAAGCAATGGCCATGTTCCAGAAGTAGTAGTCCAAGGGAGACAGAGTTCTGCTGTTTGGACAAAGCAGTAAAATACAAATGACAGAGAAATAACTCAATTCCTGTAGAACAGACAGACAGCATGGGCAAAACTATCCATGTTCCCGCCTAAACCAATCACTCCAGTTGCGCACCCCTCCTCCACCCTTACTTCCCTGGCCAAAAACATAATTTCAGGGATTTTCTCCTTTCTCTCTTACATCACCAAATTTCCCTTCTTCCCAAGTCCATTCCTTCAAATACAAATATGTACTTATTTCTTCTATTTAAAAAACACATAAAACAAAAAAACCTTCCTGTGACCTCACTTCTCCAGCCACTATGCCATTTCTCCATACCCCTTTGCAGCAAAACTCAGTGTGAAAGTTTTGCCTCTATTTACCCTTCCTCTACTCTTAGTTTGTTTAAGGCCATGCCTGTCCAGTTTTCATCCCTGCTACTCCACAAAAACATTCACATTTATCACTCAGTCCATGCTGAGCTCTAATGCTGGCAACACTACAACACTACATTTTCTAGATTTTCCTCCTCCTTCACTGGCTGCTGCTTGTCAATGTCCTTTGATGATTTCTCCTCATCTTGCAAAATTCATAAAGTCCACGGTCCTCTTCTTTGCCTCATGAAGTCCATGGTCCTCTTCTTTGCCATGAGTATACTCCCTCCTGTGAAGATTTCATCTAGTCCCATAGTTTTAAATTCCATTTAGCTATACTATTTATATGTCGATGGCTGCCAAATATCTATCTCCAGGCCAGACCTCTCCTATTTTGATGCATATGTCCAACTCCGTCCCCCATGTGGCTAAGAGACACTCGAAATTTAAGCCCTGATCGGCTTGCCCAGACCTGCAGCATCCTCCATCACAATAGCTGGCAACTCCATCCATCTTTTCACTGCTCAAATATAAAACCCTGAGAGTTATTTTTGACACCTTTCTTTAACTCACACCCTATCTTCAATCTGGCAGGGAATTCAGCTGGCTGGTTCTTCAAATACATTCAGAGTTCACTCAGTTCCCTCCATCTCTGCTGCTACCAACAGTGCAAAGAGTCCTCATTTCTCACCTGGGTTACCACTCCAGCCTTCAGTTGGTCTCATTGCTTCCATCCTTGTCTCCCTAAAGCCTATTTTCAATAATTAAATTTTAAAACACATGTAAGATCATGCTGCTCCTACGCACAATCCTTGTAAGGGCTTCCCATTTCACTCACAGTAGAACTCAGCATCCCTGGAGTGGCCTACCAGGCCCTCCATTCCCCCTTGGTGACCCTCCACTACCCTTCCTCCTCTTGTTCACTTTACTCCAACCATGCTGGCCTCCCTGCTGTTCCTTAAAAGTGTCCCGGGGAGCCCTGCCTCCTGGCCTTTGCCCTGTGCCAGTGCACTCTTCCCAGATGGCTGGTCAAACTCTTTCAATCCCTTGGAGCCTTTCCTCTAAGCTCAACGCGACAGAGCCTCCCTGGGGCATCCTATTTAAAACTACAACCTGCTCCTCCCACACTCCTGAGTCTATCTACTTTACACCATTTCTTTTTTCCACAGTACTCACTATCTTCAAAAATTCTGTTTTTGTTTTGTTTTGTTTTTTGAGACAGAGGCTCACTCTGTCACCAGGCTGGAGTGCAGCAATCTCGGTTCACTGCAACCTCCATCTCCCAGGTTCAAGCGATTCTCCTGCCTCAGCCTCCTGAGTAGTTGGGACTACAGGTGTGTGTCACCACGCCCAGCTAATTTTTTTGCATTTTTAGTAGAGATGGGGTTTCACCATGTTGGCCAAGATGGTCTCAATCTCTTGACCTCGTGATCCACCCACCTCGGCCTCCCAAAGTTCTGGAATTACAGGCATGAGCCACTGCGCCTGGCCCTAAAATTCTTCATGTTTATGTTTTACATTCATTTATTGTCTATCTCCCCTCTCCCATCCACAACAGAACATAAACTCCATGAAAGCAGATATTTAATCTGTTTAGTTCACTGTTATATCTACAAACTCTTGCACAAGCACTCAATAAATATTTGTTGGATAAATGGAATTCTAGAAACTAAGTGAATGAATTGTTTTAAGGACACAGTGATCCACTGTGTTTGTTAATGGTTATTGAGATCAAAAAAATTCCTGAAAGGTTTAACAAATTTACGGAAGGATCTTGTGGTGCCGAAATAATTCAAAGCATGGAATCACAGAACCACTGCTGAACATTTTGAAGGTATCCTGACACACAGGAAAAAGTGCCTGGGAGCAAATCCCTGATGTTCATAAAAGAAAAGGAACATAAATTACAGAAATGGGGTGAATTTGGAATTGTGGGCAAAATTCTGAACAGATAATTAAAAAGTAGTTCATGAATAATTTGAAAGTGGTACTCACTAGAAGCTAGAAGGATCTCACAAAGAATAGGTCAAATGATCCTTTCCTAACTGACTTGGGGCAGTGGTAAATTCGGCTCTTGGTTGTCTTGATCTTGTTTCCAAAGGTAATTCGAAAGCTGCCCAAGAAGAGAGTTCTTAAGGAATGGTTTAGTTGGGAGAAGTGGGTCCTAACAGTAAAGGGATGGGAGGATTCCTGAACAAATATCTACTATTGTCCATAACAGGTTTGCATGCCCATCTTGGGTGGACATGAGGAAGGGCTGGCTGCATTAAAAGAATCAGGCTGGGAAGACACCAGCAAGAATCCTGATCAATCTTTTACAGGGCAGATTATGAAATATGTGGAATAACTGTCATGGGAACTGGTAAAGGCAATTACTGTCATTACCATTATCATCATTATCAAAATAGCAGCAAATCATTTTGGGGGGAGCATATTATTTTGCGAAAACCGGTTACAAAAGATTGACATTTTTTGAGACAACCCTTTGAGAAAAGGACTATTTTTGCAGATGAGGAAATCAAGGCAGAGAGGCTGAGTAGCTTTTCAGGGTCATACAAGTAGTACGTAGAAAAGCTGGCATTTAAACTGAAGCTGTAGGGCCTGCTCTTGAGGGTTCCTAGTTATGAAAACATATGAACTCCTGAGGCACTAAGTAATATATACGTCAACATACAAGGAAGTGTCAGGAGGTAGCTCCCAAATTCTCAACTTAGTCCTAAGCTGTTGGACTTTTTTTTCAATGACATGCATAAAATAAAGACTGCTTATGTAATCAAGGAAGACATGGAACTTACAGGAATAGCTAAGATTTTTTGATGACAGAATGAAGATTCAAAAACATCTCAATAGGCTGAAATGGTGACTTAAAAATAACATTAAATTTGGCCAGGCATGGTGGCTCATGCCTGTAATCCCAGCACTTTGGGAGGCTGAGGTGAGTGGATCACCTGAGGTCAGGAGTTTGAGACCAGCCTGGCCAACATGGTGAAACCTCGTCTCTACTAAAACTACAAAAATTAGCCAGGCATGGTGGCACATGCCTGTAGTCCCAGCTACTCAGGAGGCTGAGGCAGGAGAATTGCGTGAATCTGGGAGGTGGAGGCTGCAGTGAGCTGAGATCGTGCCACTGCACTCTAGCCTGGACAACAGAGCGAGAATCTCTCTAAATAAATAAATGACATTAAATTTAATGGGTAAATGTGAGATCCTGAATTTGTGTTTTACAGAAATCACCACAAATACAGCATAGAAAAGATAATACTAATTTCAATCAGTATTTCTTCTATAGCCAATCAGTGGCCAAGTCTTATCAAGTTTACCTCTTTATTATCTCTTAATCTGTTCCTTCCTCTCCATTTTCCTTCCCTGTCCCCTAATTCAGGCACTTTATGTCTCTCTCCCCTCTATCTCTATACTCTTGCTTTTCAAATCCATCTTACACAAAACTCAGAAAAATTTCCCTAAAGCACAGGTCTCCATGTGGCACTCCATGCTTAACACCCACTCAGTGGCTCCTTGCTACTTAATTTAAAAAGGCAAAGTTCCTTGAGTCTGACATTCACGATCCTCCAGTCTGACCCAAGCCTTCCTTTCCACATCCCAGACATTTATCACTTATTCTTGCTCTTCTTCAAGCCTCTGTCTAAATCCTCTTTATTCTTCACAAAGTCTAGTTCACATCCTTCACCAAGCCTTCCCTGTTCTCCTTCGTAATTTCTTCCTCCCACAGCAAGGCATTTTTACCTATCCTGCCATATTTTCTGTCATGAATTAATGCTGTGGATATATGCTATTTCTTTGTCCCGTATTTGACTTTCTATTCTTCACCAAGAATATAAGCACATGAAAGGTAGAATCTTGACTGATTCATTTCTTTATCCCCACACACCCACACGGCATCTTGGTAAATGCTCAGTAAATACCTGACAAGTGTACTGATAGGACACACTAAGAAGCATTGTGTCCAGCACTGGGTCCTGAACAAGGAAAGTGATGGTGCTGCTCAACACCCAGAGTGCATCTGGTTACGTGGGGAAGCCGAGGCAGTGGGAGGATTGCTTGAGGCCAGGAATTTGAGACCAGCCTAGCCAACATGGTGAAACTCCATCTCTACTATAAATAGATAGATAGATAGATAGATAGATAGATAGATAGATAGATAGATAGATAG
>NC_045441.1:122933728-123092768 GCF_002776525.5 Piliocolobus tephrosceles | reverse complement strand
TAGATAGATAGATAGATAGATAGATAGATAGATAGATAGATAGATAGTTGGGCATGGTGGCTTGCGCCTGTAGTCCCAGCTACTCAGGAGGCTGAGGCAAGAGAATCACTTGAACCTGGGAGGCAGAGGCTGCAGTGAGCCAAGACTGCACCACTGCACTCCAGCTTGGGCAACAGACTCTATCTCAAAAAGAAAAAAAAAAAGAAAGAGTACATCTGGAACACTGGGCATAGTCTGGGGCACTCCTTTTTAAGATGGACACTGCCAAGCTAATGGGTAATGGAGAAAGATGACTGGGATAGTTCATAGACCAGGGCATGCCAGAAACTGGGAATGTTCAGTTTAAGGAGAAAAAACAAGACTAAATGGACTATGATAGCTATCTTCATATATTTGAAGGGCGTTCATAAAAGGATTAAACTGATGAGTTATTATTCAGAGAAAAGAACTATGTCCAATGGATAGGAGAGTATCACTTCAAACTAAGAGAAAACTTCCAGATGAAAACTATTCAACAATGATCAGTCTGCTTTGCAGATGCAGTGGCTTCTAGCCACTTGACCTCTTGAGAGGCAGGAACATAAATGATTGGAAAAAAAAATCACGCATGATGAATATGGTGCCAAGCTACAAGAACTTACAACATGTCTTTCAAGACAACAACATCAATAATACTATATAAATGGCCATCAGTGGGATTTGCATTCTAGAGACAAGTTGACCTTATCGTGGTCAGGTTATGCAACGTCTCCACTATAATTACTATTTATCAACATTATTATTTGTGAGAAAGTAATTGGGTGCCCATAATCAGTTAAGTTACTAGAAAAAGAGGGCATGCTCTACTTAAAAAAAAAAGCTTTACATTTAATGGAGGCTAAACATAAATTTAAAGTGTAATATTATTAAAATGCAATTATTTTAAAAATTTTTAATTTTTTAATATTTAGGTTTTTATTTTTTATTTTTTGAGATGGAGTCTCACTCTGTGACCCAGTCCAGAGTGCAGGGGTGCGATCTTGACTCACTGCAACCTCCACCTCCCGGGTTCAAGCGATTCTCCTGCCTCAGCCTCCCGAATAGCTGGGATTATAGGCATGTACCACCACACCTGGCTAATTTTTGCACTTTTGATAGAGATGGGCTTTCACCATGTTGGCCAGGCTGGTATCAAACTCTTGACCTCAGGTGATCCACCCACCTCGGCCTCCCAAAGTGCTGGGATTACTAGCGTGAGCTACTGCACCGGGACTAAGTTTCAATAGTTAAAAAATTTTATTCAATTCTCTTTTGGTAGATGAGACGTTGGTACTACCACTTTGGAGTTTGGTTTTGTAAAACTGAAAATCCAAGACTCTATGGCCCAGAAATTCCAACCTCAGACAATTAACCTAGAAGAGTGGCTTTTACAATTGTTATTGGTGTATCCCTTAAAATAATTTTGGAAAACTATATTCTCCTTCCTTTTTTAAGTTGACATTGAATTTTTTTTAGCATGCGTTTAAATAGATGCAAAAGACATAAATTTTGGCATATCCTAAAGACTGACAATGTTAAAAATCACTAGTTTAAATGTATCCAATGGCCAGGCACAGAAAGCCAAATATTGCAGGATTTCACTGATATGGGGACTCTAAAAAAGTCTAAAAAAGACTCACAGAAGTAGAGGGAGAACAGTGGTTGCCGGAGGCTGGGGGCTAGGGGAGTGGGATGGGTGTGGGGTAAGGTGGGGGGATGTTGCTCAAACCATACAAAGTTTCAGTTAGGAGGAATGGCATTTTGAGGATGATTGAACATCATGGTGACTATAATTAATAATAACATAATATATATTTCAAAATGCTGAGAGTAGATTTTAAATGTTTGCAGCACAAAGACACACAAAGACAAGTATGAGAGGTAATGGATATATGAATTGGATTGAATGTAATCATTTCATAATGTATTCATATATCAGAACATCACATTGTACTCATTATATAATTATTATTTGTCAATTAAAGTTTTAAAAAAAGTATCCAATGGAATCTCAGTGCCACAGGGATCTGATACTCTCCATTATACATTTAAAATACATATGAACAAGCTCTTCTTTAACAGTTGGATATTTTTCACTTTTCCTTTTCCTCTTTGAATTATTATTTGTATTTCATTTCCTCACTGAAATTTATCCTAATAAAATATATTTTATGCTTGAAATTATTTTATTATTCCATTGTAGGTTTTTACAAAAGACTATCTGTATAAATTAAAATCCAAAATCTTTAAAGTTTCTGTTACCACAAGACTAAATTTTAACTTTCTTTTGTTTGAATTACCATTATAATTATTATTTAGTACACAACCAATTGACATAATTGTTAATTATATGTATGATTTTAACCTAAATGTAAGTTTTGATAAACAATTATTGAACACAAAAGGTTATTGGGACAGCATCTCAATGAGATGGTGGTTGTTTAATTTGTCCATGTAACTGCGGATAATTCTTGTTGCTGGAATCAGGAAGGTTAAGCATTAGTCTATGTTGTATTCCTCCGCCAAATCAATCTTCTGTAAACATTGCTTCCTTGCTCACTTATAATGATTCCCTATCTGCTATCCAACATCTACATTTTCAGGATCTTATTTTTTATGACCCATTTTTAGTTGGTCTTAATCTTCCTATTCAACATTATCTCCCGCTAGATTCTCCTAGGAACTCTGTCCCAGTCAAACTTCCTCCTCATTGTCGCCTTTAAATAGTGGGCAACTGGGTTGGGTGCGGTGGCTCAGGCCTATAATCCCAGCACTTTGAGAGGCCAAGGTGGGCGGATCACGAGGTTAGGAGTTTGAGACCAGCCTGGCCAACATGGTGAAAGCCTGCCTCTACTAAAAACAGAAAAATTAGCCAGACGTGGTGGTGCACACCTGTAGTCCCAGCTACTCGGGAGGCTGAGACAGTAGAATTACTTGAACCCAGGAGGCAGAGGTTGCAGTGAGCTGAGATTGTGCCACTGCACTCCAGTCTGGCGATAGAGCGAGACTCCATCTCAAAAAATAAAATAAAATAAATAAAATAAAATAGTGGGCAACTGTCTCATTGCTTCCTCCATCCCAGCCTTTGTGTATTCTCTCCACCTCCGTAAATTTCATCAGTCCAGCACATATCTCACCTGTAAAACCATTCCCGATTACAACCCTTTCTCTTTTCTTGTGTTTCCCTCTGCCCTCAAAGTCCATATACAATCAGCGCCTGATTACGTAGTGCACTTCACCTATCTAGTCTTCAATATAGAGCACACAAAATTTAGTATTTTATTATACATTCTTTTCTTCCCTAATCGTTTCATGTATTGTGAACCAGACCATAATTTGTTCCTATTATAAGCTTTCTTAGAGAGTTGCTATGATCTTTTCCACAAGCCCAGAGATTTTTTTGAACCTAGGGAAGGAAATCAGAGGGATAACTAATGGTTTTCAAGTTCATAACAATGGTTTTTCATTGCTACTGATGCTGAAAAAAAAAAAATATGTGTATATATATATACGTATTTTTTTTTTTTTGAGACGGAGTCTCGCTCTGTCGCCCAGGCTGGAGTGCAGTGGCGCGCGATGATCTCAGCTCACTGCAAGCTCTGCCTCCCAGGTTTACACCATTCTCCTGCCTCAGCCTCCACAGTAGCTAGGATTACAGGTGCCCGCCACCACGCCCGGCTAATTTTTTGTATTTTTAGTAGAGACGGGGTTTCACCATGTTAGCCAGGATGGTCTCGATCTCCTGACCTCGTGATGCGCCCATCTCGGCCTCCCAAAGTGCTGGGATTACAGGCGTGAACCACTGCGCCCAGCCAGAATATATTTTTAATTAAAAAGAAATACTATTAAAGATTAAGAGTTTCAAATTGCTCTATTTTAAGGATCTTTTTAACCATAACATAGACTAACCAAAATCTGGAATTTCCTTGAGGAACATGATCTTATCATTCCAGGTTTTCATGAACATCAAGGCTGACACATAATCTGAACCACTCAATGGCAGTCCTAGTGGCTCTGTCCCTTCATCACTTTCATTCTCTCTGTTGTTCTGACTACACAAAAGTCTAGGAGACTATTTCCATGACGGATGTTCTCATCTCTTGACAAACTCAGACATGATCCTTTTGAAAATTAGGCTACTGAGGCAATTTCACCAATCAGAACCACCCTCAGGCTCAAACATTACTTTGCTTAGCTCCTAACAGAAGCTATACCTGTAAGCTGCAGTGCAGGTGTCCTTGTACTCCTGGAGCTTCACGCACACCATGTTGAGGAATTGATCTGAATATGCACTCAAGTCATGCATCAGGTTCAGGAGGTCTTGCACTGTCTTCTCCACAATGATTGTGCTCTGGAAATGAACAACAAAGAGAGGATATGAGATTTCTGTAGTCAAGTAATGTGTAGGACAAGGAAGGACAACTCCAAGTATGTCATAATTTAAGGTACCTAAGCTTTCCTGGAAGAATGTGACATTTTGAAATATGAACTCAAAACAACAACCAAATAAGAATCTTACACAGCGCTGGTCTTCCCAAGACCCGAGCAAGTGTTTTTTCTGGAAGGACACAGAATGGGGATTTTCAAGTTGATATCATGGAATTCTTGACACTCACAAGATAACTTTGGCTTTTAAGACAGAAAATGCATATTCAGCTGGAGCCTGATTTATCACTCCAAGGCTCTTTGAGATTAGGAACCTATGACAGGCAGCACAAAGAAAAAACCTTCCATGATTTATTTTAAAAGTTTCAAAACCATCCATCTATTCAGAATAACAACTAACATTTGTATTGTGTTTTACAGCTTGTAGAATGTTTTCACATACACAGCATATGTTATCTCACTTGAGACTCACACAATAATCATGATAATCATGAACATTTATAGGGTTCTTACAAGTGCAAAGTACAATGATAAGCACTTTGTATATTTTATTTCCTTTAATTCTCTCAACACCCCTACCTATCAGGTGTATCCTATCATCATCCCCAGTTTAAAGATGAGGAAACAAGCTTAGGAAGATGAAGAAAACAAAGAAGGAGCTCCAGGCTTTGCTCTTCTAACTATACCATTTTGCCTCAGAGCCAGACCAGAGTTCTGCTGCCCACAGTATATTTTCTCAAGAGATTACAGTGTTTCATATTGCTGTCACCACTGTAGGCGCAGGGTCTAAACACACTCAGACATATTTTAAAACTGAATTAAAAAACTATCCGAAAGGAAAAATAAGCCCATCTTAAAGATAGACGCCAACAGCATTGTATAGTAAATCAGTGTTATATCTGAAAAAGACACATAGTCAACAAATTCTAAATATCTGATTAAGAAAAGACTTAGTTGTTTAAACCATTAGTTCATGCCTCTTTCCAAAGAAGCAAAATTACACTGCGGTAAATATTAATCGCATGCTTAGCAGCTTGGAATCCTTCAGTCAGTAACTGGTTTGTTGATTTTATATTTATATAAAATTACATAGGCTATGATAAGATTAGCCATAAAAGTAAGCTTGAAAAAATACTTTTCCAGTCTTGACAGTGAACTATGAAGAAATCAAAGGCATTTTCATTATGCTTAAATACAGATGATGGGGAACAGGGTTTTGGCTAATTATTTTCTTAAAATCAAAAGATTAAACAAAGGTGTATAGCTCTTCTCAACACAGTAGGGGATTAGCTTGAATTATGAGTTACACTTGCATGCTTATTCAAGATTTGGTGGTAGAAGCTTCTTGTCATCTTTCCCCTTCCTCTCATTTTTCCCACCCCAGTAAAATAATCAGAAGGTGAAAAGCAAGGAGCACTTATATTTTGTAAGGCAAACCTCATAAGAAGTCAAATTGCAGTCTCTATAGAATCCCCACAAGTTCAACTTCCTTTTCTGTATTGATTTTAAGATTAAAGCACTGCAGCTTCACCCTGATCCATAATCCCATTCCTCTGTATTTGTGTGTGAGTGACAGGAATTGATTCTGCCTGGCTACACGTCCCTACACTAGGAAGAATTTAAAATCCTCATCCTGATTCAAAACACAAGATATCCTACAACATGTGGGCAGCAATTAACAAAGGAGACTGAAGTTCAGCCATCCTAACAAAGCCTGTTTAAAATCTAAAACATTGCAGGGAAGACGAGCATGAGGAGATCCCTCTGATTATTGGGAGAAAGGGCCTGGTTCTACTCTCAAGTATGCTACTGATGACCATCTCTGGGGTAGGTTTGGGTAGCCCTTTCCTTTCTTATGACTCAATTTAGTTCTCTAATAACCAAGGATAATTGGATTGCTCCTTTACTCTGTTGGCCCCCATGACTCATGCATTCAATTTGTGTACTGGCGCTTTCATACTGAACGAATACTGTGTAATGGCTCTCAAGGCATCTCAGGTGTATTTCGTCTTCCTGAATAGATTATCAGCCTCTCAAGAGGGATCAGCATTCCTCTTTCTTTTTGTCCATCTCCCATCCTTCTCTTCCCTCAGTTGTTTATAATATCTCAGGATCTTCAGGACAATATTATTAATAAAAGAAACTAGACTAATAATGTTAATACACAGAATAAATCTCCGAATGCCATATACGTGAGGGATGTTAGACACAGACACCTTTGCATTTTCAAGTCTCCTTGGGTGGTTTAGGTTTGGTTTGTATTTATTGCAGAGCTTTCAGCTGACTAGAATTGTGCTGATAGCATCTGGAGGGGAAGGGATGACTGCGAACACCTCTGCATATCCACTGGAGGTCAAGGTTTTGGGGGTGAACAGGAAGTACCAGCAGGGAATGATTAGATGCCATGGTTTAATTCTAATGGTTGTGCTCAACACAGAGCCTCTGTGATGCTATATGATTACATACAATTTTCCAGCTATTTGGTTGGTTTACCTTGTCATGGTAGCAGTCTGGATAATCAATCACTACATTCTTTTCAAGAAAAATGACACTGTATTTTGCCAAATGATGGGTATTTTTACAGGGAAAAAAGTTTCCATTTTTCAAGAATTTATAACAATTTCCAAATCAGTGGCTCTGACAGATAAATGTTGAAAATATCAAATTTCTAACAAGGTCAATCCTGTTTTTATTTATTTGATCTCTTTAGCAATGCAAATGATTTACCGACACATTATTAATTTTGGGATTTGCTAATGTTGACTATAATGACTTCATAATAAGCAAAACCCTGAGTTTCTTCATTATAATTTCTATTAAACAAATCATAAATGATTGATATTTGCTTAGAAACAACTCAATTCACATTTCTTGCAACTTATTACCAGGTAATAAAGTCTATGCATGACATGAAAAATGAGAAAAGAAATGATAAATCCCAGGACAGTTGATGTAATAAAAAAAATATTGCTGTGGAAAATAAACACCTAAAGTTTATTACAGGGATACGCTGGTAATCTAAAGTATAAAGTGAACCAGTTGTTTGGTTCTGCACTTAAAAAAATTTAATCAGTGAATGAATAAAGATGATTGTACTTTTGAGAACTAGTCTACTGTTTGCCAGAAGGGGCTCTGCCTCATGATACTAATATCCTGTTACAGAAAATCATCCACATAATTTGGAAAATACTGAATTAAAGAAAACTGAAGTGGTGTTTTTACTGGATGACTTCAGAAACCTTTAATATGCTAGAGTCATGAGGAGTCTTAAAGAGGCCAATGCAGTATTCAGTCTTCCCTTAACTATCAAAGTAATGAAACCATTGTTCATAGTCCATCTTTTCACATCTACTGGAACAGTGTTTCACAGTTTGGGAACAACTCTCCCTAATTCTCTGGTCATACTAATCAGGACCCTAAGGCCCAATGACATGCTTGAGGACACATGAGGAATACCACTGTGAACAGGGCGAGCTTGATCAGGCCTCTTACTTCTCGATCCTTCCTTCTCAGCCCTTTCATGAACACCAATCATCTTCAGTTCTGCCTCCAGCCTACCCCTCTAGGCTTCTCTCTCTCTTTGTAAAAGTTTTTTTCTCCATTAAAATTATTATTATTATTATTATTATTGTTTCCTCTATGCTTCTCTCCAGTTCCTCTGAACATGCCCATCTTTTGCTCCAACCACACTAAATTACTAGTGACTCCTTGCCTGTACCAGGCTACTTTTTGCCTCTGTGCTTTTGTGCCTCCTAATCTTAGTGTCTGGAATACTATTCCTAGCTCATGACTCTCATCTTTGGAGATTACCTTCTCTGATTTAAATGCCCCTTCTGTGCCACCAGAGGACCCTGGCATTTTGGCCGATGCTCTAATTGGAGTGTGGTAATCACTGGTTCAACTGACCATCTCTTCCACTACACTGCTAATTCCTGTTGATCAGTGACTGTACCTTCACACCTCTAACACCTCACAAGGTATCTGGCATATTGCAGGTGCTCAATAAACATGTATTGATTTAATACACATGCACAACACATTCAGAATAGGGTGAAAAGAGCGAGTTAGAGTATAATTGTAGTAGTGGATAAGAGCCCGATTTGGTAAGGTGAAATGAGACCACTGCCTCCTTATTACTACACTGTATCTTTTTTTTTTTTTTTTTTTTTTTTTGAGACCGAGTCTCACTCTGTCGCCCAGGCTGGAGTGCAGCAGCATGATCTTGGCTCACTGCAACCTCTGTCTCCCGGGTTCAAGTGATTCTCCTGCCTCAGCCTCCCAAGTAGCTGGGACTACAGGCACGTGCCACCACAACTGGCTAATTTTTGTATTTTTAGTAGAGAGGGGGTTTCACCATGTTAGTCAGGCTGGTCTCGACCTCCTGACCTCATGATCCGACCGCCTCGGCCTCCCAGAGTGCTGGGATTACAGGTATGAGTCACTGTGTCTGGCCACTACACTGTATCTTAATTTCCATGGTTCTAAGGACTGAACATTTATTGTGGCTGAAAGTCTCGGGTATTTCCACAACAGCACTCTTAACTTCACCTGATTGTATTATTTTCTATAATGGCAATTCATTATATATGTATATATAACTGAATGTGTTCATTTTAATGTTTTAAGACACAAATTCCCAATTCAAAATGTGCTGATTTTAAAGTTTTAAGACACAAATAAATTCACAATTCAGAAACAAAACCAATATCAAAACAACTTTAGTTTGGCGAATAGAGTCTCTGTATCTGTATTGTTTTACTTCCTGAGAGGACAGATCAGAGATGCTGCTAAGAATCTAAGGTTCTGTATGGTCAGAGAAATATGTCTTATCACTTCAGACACACATCTCCAGCACCATCACACACGTGCGTGCGCACGCATGCACACGCGCGCGCACACACACACACATACCCACGGAGTGCAGGGCAAGCACACCCGAGAGCAATAATTTAAGCATCTCCTTAGAATGATCCTGTGTGACAATGCACCTGAATGTGTGTTCCGAGCTAGGTAATTTGGGAGTGGCTAACCTGGAGATTCCTTCCTTATCCATGATAAACATCTGAGGGCCCTGGCTGATTTCATGGAACACCAGCCATACGGGGGATTGAGGCCCTGAGTTTTGGGTTACATTAAAGTTGCCAGGTGGAGGTGGTTGGTGGGAGGGTGGTAAGTGGAAATGCTCTATAAACTGCATGATGTTTGTAGTGGTTGTGGTTTTCCTGCCCAGCCCGTCCCCACTGGACTCTCTCCCCTGTATCAAGCCCCTAATAAAACTCCCTCTCTCCTCTGCTGGCTCTGGGTCTCTTCTGCGACCTCTTGAACCTGATGCGTTTCCTACTGAGGTTAACAAGGGTTTGGCACAGCAAGAAGCAATCGTGAAAACAGGGCTTCGCAAACGTTTGATGACAATGATGGTTTTGTTTATTGGGGCATATTCAATGACAAGTCACTAAAACTTGTATATCATATTGTCTTTCCAGTTACTGTCAGCTCCAAGCTGTAGCTGGCTGTAAACAATGACAATAACTATGAAAACGACAGTAATGATACAAGACAAAAGGAAATATGCTTTCCATTTTTTAATCTACGCTTTGATTTGTGTGATGTTTAAACTGTTCTGAATGTGTCCTCTCTTTACTAAGATGACTTGCAAAAGGCTATACATCCAAGAGCTGGTGCCTGAGGAACTGCCACCTCTGTGCCTTCCAAATCAGCCTCTACCCTGAACGCAGAGTAATCTTTTTGAAAATTCTACCTCCCACAGAAATGAGTGTTCATGTCAATCAAAAGACATGAACACAAATCTTCACAATGATTTTATTTATTTATTGCAGCTCTAGCTTAATTTTTTCTTTTTCCTGAGATGGGGTCAGACTGGAGCTCAGTAGTGTGATCATAGCTTATTGCAATCTCAAGCTCCTGGGCTCAAGTGATCCTCCCACTTCACTCTCCAGTAGCTGGGACTACAGGCAGAGGGCACCATACGAGGCTAATTTCTTTTTTTTTTGGTAGAGATGGAGTCTTGCTATGCTGCCCAGGCTGGTCTTAAACTCCTGGCCTCAAATGATCCTCCCACCCCAGCCTCCCAAAGTGCTGGTATTACAGACATGAGCCACTGTGCCTGGCCTAATCGTTTTATTTATAACAGCCAAAAAAAAAAAAATCAATTCTCATGTCAATCAATGAAGTGGGCAAAGTGGGCAAATAAATTGTGGTATACTCATACAATGGAAAACTACAGAGTCATGAAAGAGACAGCCTACTGCTACAGGCAACACATGGATGAACTGTGCAGATCTTAGGCTGAGTCAAAGTAGCCTGACCCAAAGGTGTGCAACTAGACAATTTTATTATTATTGTAGTTCAAAATCAGGGAAAAGTAACCTCTGGTGATGGAAGTCAGAATAGTGGCTACCCTTAAGAGAGGGTCCTAACTGCGAAGGAGAGGACATTCTAGGTGCTGGCATTATACTGATGGAATAGCTGTTGTGTTAGTAAAAATGTATATAAAAATTCTTTGTGCTTAAGATTTGTGCACTTCAGAATTTGTAAGGTTAACATCAAAAGAAAAAAATTTAAAGTTATGTCCGTTCATGGGATTAAAACTCTTTAATGGATGAGGACTCACGTTGCTCAGATGACTCATAAGGCCCTTCATGACATGGCTTCTGTCTACCCTTCCAGCCCCACCTCCTACCATTTTCTACTTTCCTCTCTATGACTCAGCTACATGGGGGTTCTTTCAATTCTTCATTACCATTTCCGGACCTTGTACCTTCCAGCAATGCTGTTCCTTGTCTCCCGACAGTACTTTTGTTTCTCTTTTGGGTCTCAGCTAACATATCCTTTCTGTGGGAAGACTCTCCCTAACCCTCATACCAGATTAGGTTTTCCTGTTATAAACATCTAGAACACCTTCTATGTCTTTGTTACAACACTCAACACACTTGTAATGGCTTCTTTAGGGTCTGCCTTCCCCAGTGGTCTGTGAGATTCCAGAAGGGAGGGACACTTATTCAGGACCTGGCACACAACAGGTACTCAATAAATCTTTCTTAACTGAATGAGTAAAGTTAAGTACATCCTATATTAAGATCAATTCGTTGCCTATTAGAAGGCAGAGAAAGGACAAAAAGCAGGTCTAATGCTATGCTCTGTAGTTTGGTTCTCAAATAAAACTTTATGTTCAAGGCCAAGTCTGGAAATAACCCAAATGTCCATCAACAGTAGAGTAGATAAATAAAACTGTGACATATTCATACAATGAGATGCTACAGAGCAATGAAAAAGAGCAAACTAGTAGTTAATCTAGGAATTCACATGGAAAAATATCACAGACATAATGCCGAATGAAAGTAGCCAGTCACAAAAAGATATATACTGTTTGATCTCATTTATGTGAAGGTCAAGATCCGGCATAGCTAATATAGGGTGAGACAAATCAGAATAGTGGTTATTTGTTTTTAGAGCAGGGTGGGGAGGATATTGACTGGGAAAGGCATCTGGTTGGTGGTTACATGAATGCATGTTAAGCCTCAATTTTAAACAATTTATTTACAACCATTGTTACAAATAGCTACCTCTTCAAAAACCTTTGAGAATACAATCCTTAGGTATATTGGTATTCTAATACAATAGTTTTTACTCATGACATATTTTAAAAATGTGAACACACAGAAGTATTGTTGGCAACACTGCTACTGACTACCAGATGAAAACTGTTCTGGAGAGGATGGGAAGTTGTTTGGGGAAACAGCAGAGAACTTAGCTAATTGATTAAATAGATAAATAAGTAAGTACCTTCTCTATGCCAAACACTAGCCTAACTGCAGGAGATACAAAGCCAGATAAGACTGTTGCCCTCCAACAATCTTAGATACTAGCAGGATTAAGAAAGTAAGTTCACACAATGAGAACACTTGGACACAGGGCGGGGAACATCACACACTGGGGCCTGTCGTGGGGTGGGGGGATGGGAGAGGGATAGCATTAAAAAAATACCTAATGTCAATGATGAGTTAATGGGTGCAGCAAACCAACCCATGTATACATATGTCACAAACCTGCATGTTGTGCACATGTACCCTAGAACTTAAAGTATAATAATAAATAAATAAATAAATAAATAAATAAATAAGAAATTCCTGATGAAGATAAAAAAAGAAAGAAAATAAGTTCACAAATAAGGACAATAAAATGTCCTAGGTGCTGATGGGCAACTGCATATTGTACCATAGAGGCACAGAGGAAGAAAGAGTTAATTGGACTGGGGTGAAAGGCAGGGAGAGAGAGGTGAGAAAGAAGAGTGTACAACTGAACTGACTCCTGCGAGATAAATAATTGTGATGTGTAGAATGAACAAAGATGGAAAAAGAGCACTTCAAGAAGATGGAGCAGTATGGACATGAAACAGCATGGGATTCAGGGAACTATAAGTGGTTGTTCATGGCTGGGGTGAAGGGGGTGTGTAGGGGAGTGGGGATTGGGGGGGTACGTATGCATGATCAGGTGGGAGGGCTCAGAGAGGCAGTCAGAAGCCAAGTCATGAATGTCCTTTTACGACATACATACATACATACACACACACACAGGGTACTTGAACATTTGGAATATCACTCATTTCCAGCAAGAAAATATAAATAATTCAATCTGATGACACTAATCACTAGATGATCCACTTCAAGTACAGAAGATAATTTCAAAAAGTTTCACTGTTCAGAAAAGATGAATATACTTACATAACAAACAAACTCTGAAGTTCTTTTTGTCAGGCTAACGAGGCAGAATTTAGAAATAGGCTTACACAAAAAATATGAGGTCAAATTTTAGACAATCAAAAAAACTATATACCTTTAGAATTCACATAAGCTATTCTTATTAAATTTATTTGCCAATAAAAACATGGAAAATGTATATGATATAAATTATCAATAATATATATTTTTAACATTTTGGGTAGAAATCATTTATGGTTGGATAAAATCTGTGACGAACATAATCTTATAAGCACAGCTGTCTCTTTATGAGGTTATTTGGGGGTTTGTGATTTCATATTCAACACAAAACAAAACATAACAGCAGGAAAGGGAGAAAAAGTCTACAACAGTTGTGCTTAATTAGACCATATGAACCCAGGGGCCATCTTTCTTTCCCTAGCTAATAGTACATAATAAGGCAGTAATTGTTGACTTATGTATTTCAAATCAATGCAATTCTACGGGTAAGTTGTCAATACCTCTTGATATGCAATGGGTTCCATTACATATGGGTAGAAATAGATCGATGAATAGGAAAGTAGTAGCATTTATAAGAAATATCCCCAACACCCTCCTTCCCCAACACACACACACACACACACACACACACACACACACACACACACACAAACACCCATGCACACTTCAAAAGCACCTTAAGGCTGTTATTCAGCAAAACAGAAGGTGCTACATGTTAGAAAAGGTATAGAAATGTAACAATGACATTAGCAGATACTGTACTTCTACTGGGCCTAGCAATGTTCTTGGTAAAAAGCATGGACTTTTTTTTTTTTTCAGGGGTGATGATAATCTACTCGAGAAAACATCAATTAGAACAGGAAACAGTGATATTCCAAGAGAAGAGGGAAATGAGTATAAAAGACAAGGTAAGGGAACAGGAATAAAAAGGTGGGGGAGCCTGAACTGGGATCTGGAGTACGGGGAGGTTTGGATACTTACAGAGGCAGAGGCAGGGTATTCAGGCAAGGGAAAAGGTGTAAGTAAAGTCTGGGGATAAAGGATGAGCTGGTCATGTGTAGCAGTTAGGAGACAAGTGTGGCTGGAGGAGGGAATTTCTGTCAAGGAATCTGGAGAAAGGGCTGAATGGATGGGGGAGCCAGCTTGTGAAAGGCCTGAATGACAGACAGGCTGAGGGTTTTCTGCAGCTGGACAGAGGCAGGGCAGTATTCGGTAGCAGAGTTCACGATCCTAATTCTAGAGCTGAAAGCAAACCTTGTTATCTAGTCTAATTCTCTGGCTTAAAAAAGAACCATAACAAATATTAAAGGGCCTGTCAAAGATATTAAATATATAGATAGTTTATGATACTTCAAAATCTAGAATCCAGCTCTGTGAGTCCCTCTGGCCAAAGCTGATGATTAGTGCATCAGAAAGAATAAATTATTACAGGTGATTACACATACTGAAAAATCAACGAAGAGAGAAAGTCAGAAAAAAACTCATTTGTCACCATTTAAGGTGGCTACTAAAACAAAACTGTCTTTGAAATTTGGTAAATAAAAATTATGCATTTGTGCTATCTTGCCAGTAGGAACTATATTTCAGCATTACCAAATTCAAAAAGTCCTATTTTAAGGAAGAATACCAGCTAATAAATGTAGAAAAAATAATATAATTACAAAATAAGGCAGGATGTGGTGGCTCACACTTGTAATCCCAGCACTTAGGGAGGCCGACACAGAACTGCTTGAGCCCAGGAGTTTGAGACCAGCCTAGGCAACACGGCAAGACCCTGTCTCTACAAAAAATAGAAAAATTAGCTAGGTGTGGTGATGTGTACCTGTAACCCCTGCTACACTGGAGGCTGATGTGGGAGAATCACTTGAGTCTAGATGTTCCAGGTAAGCTATGATTGCACCACTACTCAAGCCTGGCGACAGAGCGAGACTCCGTCTCAAAAAAATAGTAATACAAATAAAAAAATCATTTTGTGGCCCCTAATAAAACAACTGATTCAGGTAAAGGTTATTCATTGGTACTAAGACAAAATGAAAGTTGAGGCCAGGCGCGGTGGCTCACCCCTGTAATCCCAGCACTTTGGGAGGCCAAGGCAGGTGGACGGCCTGAGGTCAGGAATTTGAGACCAGTCTGGCCAACATGATGAAACCCCATCTCCACTAAAAATACAAAAATTAGCCAGGCAAGGTGGAGCACACCTGTAGTCCCAGCTACTCAGGAGGCTGAGGCAGGAGAATCACTTGAACCCGGGAGGCGGAGGTTGCGGTGAGCCGAGATCACGCCGCTACACTCCAGACTGGGTGACACAGCGAGACTCTGTCTCAAAAACAAACAAACAAACACAAAAAACCAAAATGAAAGTTAATCAGAAATTGTGGAAATGAACATCCACATAGGGTCAATGTTATAGAACATCAATTACTTCCCCACAACAAAAATCAAATTACACAATGGAGGGATTAGAAGGTCACAAGCCTCATCCAGGGGTCGAGCTCGGCCTAATTAATGTAAGGAAGCCAGTTCTTACAGGTTTATGGATGAGATAGAATATGAATATAACATCATCTATGATATATTCTCACTAAAAACATTTAACTTCAATCTAATCAAGCTTTCAGACCTAACTTCTAGTAACAGGAAATAGAGGAAGCAATCAAATACAGAAGATGGAATGTTCCACAGCATGGCTGGCTGGTTCCGTTCACTGTATCAGTGTCAAGAAAAAAATGTGACTGTTTGGGATTACAGAGACTTAAGCCACATAACAATTATGGTCCTAGATGGAATCCCAGTTTGAACAAACCAGCTGAAAAGGACATTTCTGGGACAATGCATCTGGGAAAATGCAAAATTGACTACATATTAGAAATATGGGGATATTAGAAACTTTTTCTAATTGTGACAGTGATAATGCTATCTTGATAATGCATTAATGATAACGAAGAAAATGCTCTTGTTCTGCAGGGAAGTAAAATTAAAGTATTTCAGTATAAAATAGCTTGAAATCCTGCCTTAAGCAATTAGAAAACCAGACAAAATATGGGAAACAAGAGTTTCAGACACCAGAGATGAAAAACAAATGACGTGAGCCCTCTGAGTGCCCCAGCTGAAGAGTTTCTGGGTCATAATGCAGGAAGAAGGGACCTGGACAGAACCTGGCGGTCTTGTTAGGTTGAGACAGAATTCGGAGTTTTAGAAGACTAAGACAGCTACCGTTCACTGTGGCAAAATACTGAAGAGTGGAGAGCTTCACAAAGAGAGGGGAGGGAGGGGAGAGAAAGAGAGCACGTGTGTGCAAAAGGGAGTATATGTGAGCACAAGATCTGTGTAGATCTTCTGTGTAGAACCTTTGGCTAAGTATTGGTCTGTGTGAAGGACACTACCGAGGCCAGAGAGGACCACCTCAATGGAGCAGGCAGAATAATCCAATTTGTGAACTCACAAATCCTGTGAGTTCACACAGGGCAATGAATGGTCCATGTTCCTTCCCACTAGTTAGAGTGGAAGAACCTCCTAAAAAATAGGGTGCCAGGTAGTCTTCAAAACAATATTGCCTCAGCAGCGGGGCCAAATTAGCCTCAGAGTACAAGCTGACCTGGACCTATCTGATAAAGCCTGGAAGCAAGGCTGACATGATGAAAATAATTCTAAATAACTTAAATGTGTTCCCAAAGTTCAACAATATTTAAAGAACTGTAACAAAATCCAGCACTTAACAATGTAAAAAAAACCTCGCATGTCTAGCATCCAATAAAAAAATTATCGGGCATATGGAAATAAGTTGGAAAATATATGAGGAGAAGTAAAAATCAGTTAAGGGAAACAGACCCAGGGATGACACAGATAATAGAAAAGGAGGTTAAAACAGATATTAGGAATAGGGTCCTATGTCTAAAAACATAATGGAAAATATAAACATGGCGGAAACAGAAATGGAAGACACAGCAATAGAAACTATCCAAAATAAAACACACAGAGAAAAAAGGATTAAAAAAAAATAGGACAGAGAGTCAGCAAACTGAGAAACAATATCAGGCAGCTTAATATACATGCAACTGGGGGTGGGGGTGCAGAGAAAATATAAGAAGATATAGTGGCTGGAAATTTTCCAAATCTGATGAAAAGTATAAGCCCACAGATTCAAGCAGCTCAATATATCTCAAATGGAAGATAACAAAAACTATAGAAAGTCACAAATAATCGAATTGCTGAAAATCAGCGATAAATAGAAACATCTTAAAAACAACCGCCAGAAAAACAACACAAAACAAAACAGAAAGAAAGAAATGAGATTTCAAAGGAAAAAGAAGAATCTAGGCCTTTTGAGTTCCAGTTTGATGTTCTCTTTACCACCCTATACTGTGCCCCCTCCCCGGGAAAATGGTATTTGATGAAGGCTTGGTAGACACACTGGGGTGGCCTGGAGAAGTGAGAGTTCACAGTAAGGCATCTGACTAAAGCCCTGGCAGTAGTCTAGGGTGGCTTGCACTGTGGTACCATGAGAAAAAAAAAGATTCAACAGAGAAAAAAAGAAGTAGAACAGACCAAAAAAAAAGAAAGAAGAAGGAAGAAGAAGAAGATGATGACTTAGTATGATAAAAGCTAAGCTAAGAAAAATAAGAGTTCCTTGGATCATGTATGGACATTTGACCTTTAAGAAACAAACCACCTACTCACATCCTCCAGTGAAGAAAGAACAACCCAGGAAAATTCGCTCGAGGTAGTGATGTGCCCGAAAATTTTACTTCCCTGTTGTATATTTCCAAATATTCTTTTCCTGCTCAAAAGGCCCAATATGATTCCCTGCTCTACAGTCTACACACACACACACACCCCTTCACTCTGTTCCTTAACCTAAGCAATATGAGTTGTTATTTTTTTAAATGTAATTTGCTCAAGGAAAAATATTAATAGCAAGAAGCAATATAAAAGTTAAAAGACATGAAAAGCCACAAATATAGATGAGCTTATAGCAGACAGATATATATTCAAAGATAACCAATTCCAGCCCCTACAAGGTAAAATACCCAAGCACTCTTGTTTCCTTTCTCTTGTTTTGGGTATACCTGTAGATATTATATCAACAGCATTTATATTACAATATAAATGTGAATGTTAGAATAAGCCTACTTACCTGTGAATCCATCCAATATTCATTGACCACCTACTATGTGGCAGGCACTGCTACTATGCTATGCTCTCGAATACAATAGCAAAACAGTTTATACTGCTATGACTGAAACCCAGGCAGACTGAATCCAGAGCCCATATCTTAACCCCTATTTTTTGTTACTTCCAGTAAAGATGAAAAGCAGTAAGTTCAATCTTTTCAGGTAGTCCATGATGCCAGGTGTAGTGTGGTAAAGATGAATGAAGACTGCTTGAGGAAGAAGGTTATTGTGACCTTCCTCAGATGACAGTTCCAATGGTGGGATTGGTGAGGCCAAAACTAGGTTTACAGGAAGCTGTGAAGGTAGTGTGTGGGGCAGGAAGACAGACTGTCATCGGAGATATTCACCAGTGAAAAAAAGGTGTGAAGTAACTCAGTAAGTAGATAGGATGGGGTCAGGACAGCAAATGAAGACCGGACCTTCCTGATCATCAGTAGACCATTCTATGTGACCAGCCTCAGGAGGCACAGATCACTCCAATGCCAGCAGCCAAGAGACACTTCCTGGGCAGTTTTGGGCCAGCAAGATCTCTTCTCTCATCCCACATTCCTCAAACCCTGACCTCTAAATTTACTCAGAACTGATACCTAAGACAAAAGGACAGACCAGAAGGACTTACGATTGTCATACAGGTACAGGCCAGTAATCCAACCTGTCTTCAAACTTAACATTCTGAAATTATTTTAGCATAGGTTTCCACGCCCTGCTAAAAACATCACCACAGCATTTCCTAACACCCTTCTTCCTCAGAACTCAGAGTACTTGCAAATATCTCAATCAATATCCAAACAGATTGTGAGAAAGTAGAGCAGTCATTATCATCCCTATTTTATCACGAGTCTAACACTTAAAGCCATTTCAAGGAACAAGTATAACACTAGAGAAAGGTTTTCAAAGAACTTCAGAAGATCAAGCTGCCACTAAAGGTGGTCTGAAATGCTTTCATTTCCTCACGTATCTCAGATTCGCATTCCACACCAACTAGTTTGTCATGCTGCAAAGCATCTGTAGTTACAGAAGCCCCTCTTGATGTAGCAATGTTATTTAGACATTTTATGTGATTATTTTGTCCTTTTAAAGATTACATGTCCTCAGCCACTCCTTTAGAGCCAATAAACCCCCAAAATTCACAGAGGAGAACCTTTACTATTCCTTTTGCTGACAAAGGTAAGGTCTATTCAGCAGGAGGCTCCAATGACCCATAATGGGGCATGATTCATTAGGGAAGAGCTACAAATATATCAATCAACATGTCAGAGGAGAAGTCTGGTTACATGCAGTGGGAGATGCGTACCACATATACATTTGTTCTGCTCTGTGCAGGCTCACCTGTCTTTGGTGGTCCACACCATATAATAATCAATTTTGCTGACAAGTTTCCCTACAAATGGTTTCAGCCTCAGTTACGCGTGCACCTCAGAGGTGAGATCTGCAGCCCTCTAAGGAGGAGAATGAGCAGGGAGCTTGGCTTCCAGTAAAACAGAACATATGGAACTGTTTGAGGGAGAGAGTGTGCAAGCAAGCGTGCCAGTGTACACACGCAAGGGAAAATTTGTTCAGGAGTGGAGATTCAGCTTGGATATGCCTCCTACTGGGAGGGACAATAACACTTGAGAAGAACTAATGAATTTTCAGAGCAGTTCTTGATTTTAACAAAACTGGTTGTTGTGAACCCAGCATTCTAGCTCATTCCAAAAATAAATTTAACTGCTTTATATAACTTTTCCATGCTGAGTAAAACAAAATGCACCACTGTGCAAAAATCAAATAGCTAGCCAACAGGATACCTGGGCTCCAAACATAATTTTAACATTGACTGACTTTGAGATGTTGAACAAGTTGCTCTCCTTTTCTTCATTTGCAAGGGTTATGATAACCTTTATGAACCATGGTGATATCTCCAGCCTTCCCACCATAAAGTAACCTTAGGCTTTAATTTAACTGTCTCCCTGAGTTTAGGAGATGAGTCATTGCATTTCCGAGATTTTAGTTATCAAAGCAAATAATTTGTCAAGAGATAGGCCAATATGATATTGGAAATCACTAGAATGCATTCTAATTAAACTCAGTGGCATCCTGCCCAAGTTTATATGAAAGGAACAGTAACAGTACCACCCACGTATTGCCCAGGGAAGCAGCTTTTCTCCCAAGTCCAAGAACAGTTAGTGGTTAAAAATCAGAATATCAAATCTTTGCTAAGTTTCCCTCTGAGACAATCTCTTCATACAGGAAACACCTACACCCTGGGAAGGAGACAGCCAACACTTAGAATGTACGATAGTTTTCAAACTCAGATTTCACCAACCAGAAAAAAAAAATGGACCAATATAGATCCAATTTTTCATTTTATCAAGATAGAATACTTAAAACAAAGGGGGATTATCTATATTACCACTCTTTTCATAAAATAATGGCAATGTTTTAACAGCAAATAGGAGGAAAATAATATCAGAAAAAAGGACAGTCTCTTCTAAGAAAATCAACTTAAAATCTTCACACTTACCCCACCTCCCACACATCCACCCTACCCACTACTTTGACCTTACTTTCCCCATTTTCTGTGGATCACATGCTGGACTGGCTGCCCCAGGTTAGTGAACAGGCTTTTGTGCACTTCCTCTAGGAGAGAGGTGTGAGGTATCATTAACACAGTACATGTTTCACAGATGACTATGCCTGATGAGACATATGCCAAAAGACAACGTTTGACTATTGTGATCGTTTTCAACTTTGGGTGAGGCAGAGGAACTTTTGCTTTTATTTTTATTCATTTGCTTTTAGAGACAGGGTCGGGCTCTGTCACCTAGGCCGGAGTGCAGTAGTACAATCAGGTGCACACCACCACAAATGGCTAAATTTTTTTGTAGAGATGGGGTCTCACTATGTTGCCCAGGCTGATCTCAAACTCCTGCCTCAAATAATCCTCATACCTGGGCCCTCCAAAATGCTGGGATTATAGGCGTGAGCCACTGTGCCCAACTGAGCTTTTGCTTTTGACTGAGAAGTCATCATTCTACCAAACCAGGCTTTGTATTTTCTCAAGTCTGTCACTAGACTGGGGAGGAGAACAGAGATAGGGTCATATGTTTTAAAAAGCAGAGGAAAGAAAACATACAAAGACTCAGTTATCATGATTTTATCTTTGGGCTATTAAGTAAGCATTTTTTAAAATATAAAATTAATATGAAACTCAAAAGTGTTAAATGAAATTGTTCAACAGCCTCTTACTGTGGGTTACTTAGGAGGGATTTTAAGAACATGCAGTTATAATTTGGAAAAACATTCTGATGATTCATAAATTGACCACAGTTCCCATGTAACTGAAAACAATAGCGCTCACCGCAAAATATAGACAGAGCATTCAAATCATTTTAATGGTTTCTCTTTTTTTTTTTCTTTTAAACTCTCTGCTCCTTTTATCACTAAGATTTTTGTAAATGAAAAGTAAAATGTCCCTGCTGCCCATTTTCTTCTTTTATTGTTTCCCTTTTGCTCTAACAATGAGGGTAAAATTAAGTGCCTGGACCACTAGAGATTTCCAGATGGTCAGACAAATGAGTACTTCAGCTCCCGGCTTGCGTTTTTGATAGATATGGACACACATCTCTCACTCTGTCCCTGTGGCTCTTGTTCAATACACAGTTGATTTAGCCTAAGTAACTTAAATATGTGGCACCACATTCCTGCCTGGGGTGAAGACCAAAACTGAATTAACTGCTAACATCAAAATGGGAACTTTCTATGCATTTATAAAAAATACCCCTTTATTTTTCTGGGGTTTATACTTGAAATAAAATACTAAAAGCTAATATTATGTATATTTTAATCTTTGCAGATTATTTTGAAATGTAATTTTTTTATTTGTCTCCCTTCCTGATTCCCACCTTTCCTCCAGTTCATTTCATCGACTCTTTTCCTAGTTCCCTAGAACTGTCACACCACTCCTGGGATACAACCCCAGGCCATTTTGCCTCTTCTTTTATTCTCATGTGTTCCATTGCTGTTATCCTTCTGGCCTTGAACATTAGCACCTAAGGAAGGGCTGGATGACAAATGCAAGTGTTTATTTTATTAAGTAAATATGCATATATTGCTTACTATAAGCCATCCATTATTCTAGGTGCTTTTAAATTAATTCCTTTGGTCCTCATAATAACTGTGCTAGGTGGATACTGTTATTATCTCCACTTTACAGATGATAAAACTGAGGCACAAAAAGTTCAGTAACAACCCCAAGGTAACATAACCAGCAGATGATGAAGCACAGATTCAGAGCCCTTGCCCTTAACCATTGGTAGAGGAAGAATGTGAAGAAGCAGGAAGGAGAAGAGGATGGGAAGCAGAAATAGAGGGAGAAAGAGAGAAATTAATGACTGAATCACTGGGGATGAGAAAGATGGAGGGAGAGGCAGCCTAGGAGTAACCATGGATCCAGAGTGAAAATCTGGGCTTGGTGTTCATACGGCTGTGGGGCAAAAATGCGTAAGGTTGGTATAACCACCTCGGAGGAAGAGTTTTGCCATCTTGAAGACGAATGGTAATTGGTGGGGCTCACAGTCACTCATGACTGGCAGGAATAGAAGAGCATGACTAGCGGTGTGCTGGTAAATGTTTTGACAACCAGGGAAATGGAGGGGTCCTGGTTTGTGGTGTTTGGTGGTTTTCGTGGTGTAAATAGTCCCACCATGGCTGATTTCAAGCTACCACTGAGATGTCACTGAACTTAAAGATGTCACTGAACTCAGAGTTGGGAAAAGATGAAAAGCAACATAAATAGTAATAAGGTATAATAATTCTACTATCAGCAATAGATGCAGATACCCTCAAGAACATAGATAATCCTGAAATATTATAAAATAATTAAGAAGTGATGAGTCTTGGCATTTATTACCTTTGTCATATTATGGAATTTGCTTTTTAATAATGGCTGTATTTAACAACCAGCTCACAAAATTTCAGAAAGTTTGACAACCAGCTCCCTGGAGCACAGAGAATGTGAGTATGACTATCCGAGTGCCTCTATTCTCAGGTAAGTGGATGGAGAGTGAGCTGAGACTTGATCTTCACAAGACCCCAAATTTACCCTAGCTAGGAAATAAATGCAGAAAGAGGGAAAACAAAAATGACAGAGCTTATGAAAAACAGAATACCTACTCTAACTTGAAGACTGGAGAAAGAGGTCAAGTGTGAAAGAGTTTGAGAAGGCAAGTCTAGAGAAGGGCTGAGTGTGTGTTCTCTACCAGGCTATAGGCCACGAGTGGCAAACAAAACAACCTTACCACCCACCCTGAACTCCCTAAGCGAGGTCTTGTGTCTTCTTTCTCTGTTCTACCGAGATTTGTACTCACAGGAAACAGAGGTCAAGAAGGAGTAGAGACATTTCATAAAATGACCCTCTTTAGATGAGCCACAATAATCAACTGTGTAAAAAGAAAATACAACTCAGGAGTTTAATGGAAACCATTTACACACAAAGCTGGATGTAGCACTGAGAAAAAATGTGCACAGACGGCTCTGGTAGAGAAGAAAAAGTCAAATATCAAAGGCAGCTAGAAATCTTTAGAGGGCAACAATCTGTCTCACTCAAGTTTTCCTGAGAATCAAGCACAGAGTCTAGTACAATCATACTTGGGAAGAATTTTCCACTAAATGGATTTCCATGGTATCTGTTCCATGAGGTAACCGTTTTAAAAATTTTTGTCACTTGAGTACAAAGGGAGGTAGGGAGATGTGTGTGAGAAAAAAGAAGTTTTTAATGGAAAACCCACTGCCTTTTTCTTTATTGCTTAAGGTATTTGAAAATTCATGAGCTCAAAAAGGGATGCACACTTAACAGTCTTTTACCTCTAGCTCTGCCTGCAACCTTTACTAGATACAGCACAGTAGAGAATTTTACGTATAAAGTACTTACCAAATGCTTGCTGAATTGAAAGATTAGTGCAAGATCCATCTCATCACACCAAACTGCCAAATAATAGACTGTTCTGCTAACTGACATTTGAATATATAATTATAACTAGCAACCCTACCTAGCAGAGCACCTTGGGTCAAACAATCAGCTAGCTTCCAGATCCCAAGTGGCAAGCTGTGGATTGAATTGGAAGTTAGCTAACACACTTCTCATTTACAACTGGAAAGAGGAGGCACAGCTGAAAGCCTCAGGTTGGCTTTGGTGAAGCCAACACTGAGACTGAGGCCCTTTCAGTTTTATTGAACACTTGTGTTTCTGTTCCCTCGTGCCCCTTCAGTGATAAGAACTTCCTGCCACATGATTCTAGTTTAGAGAAGGGATTCTATTTCCTGCCATAGTTGATGTGGTACTGCTGGATACAAACAGAGTATATCTAATGAAGAACCTCTACCAAGTTCTTTTTCCAGAACAATCATTTAGTGAATATTTCTTGAGCACCTACTACAAGGAATGCACTGTGCTATGGAGCTGTGTGGACAGAAGGGGCAGGAGACTAATTTTTATTAAATACCTCCTCCATGCCAGGGATTATGCTAAGCAGGGACAAGGCTTCATCTCACTTAGTCCTCACACGCCTCATTTTACAGATGAAGACAGGGAGCTACGGAAAGGTTAAGTTCTTTGCCCAAGAGAACACAGCTAGTAAGTGGTGGAGCCCAGAGCTGCCCCCAGGCTGCTCCTACCCCAAGGCCTGCTCTACTATACCACATTGCAACTTATTTCAAGAATTATCAGGCAAAGCCCTGGAGCGAGAACAAATGCAGTCTAGTTGATCTAGTTTGAGTCTTCTTGAAGAGGATAGAAAACATGCATACACAGGAATTCAGCTGCCTACAGGAGGTATATATGAGTGCTGTTCATCACGACCCTGAGTGCTCTAGAATGGCTTTCTAGACAACTTAGAATCTCAGCTGGGCCTTCAGGGAGGATAACTAGAAAGGCTGGATTTGCAGTGCATGCATAGGAAGAAAAGAAGGGGGGTGGGGGTTCCATATTCCTCCAAGCGCCCGCTGGGAGAGGCAGGGCAGGGCCTTCTAAGTAAAGGCACAGGGAGCAGGGAGGAGAGATGTTATCGAGGGGAGAATTTACTTCTAGGTAAAGAAAGCAGATTCAAAATACACATTTATTCTCCCTCCCTCTTGAAACCCCATTGAAATGATGATAAAGAGATTATTTTTTCCCAAGACATAAACTTACAAGGGTAAGGAGAACAAGAGGGAGAAAACAAAAGCAATGTAACTTTGGAAGCTGAAAAGCATATTAGAGAGATCAGTTCCTCTAACAGACTCAAGAAAATGGAATCCTGTGTGAATAGGAGGGAAGGCTGGGAAACAACCTCATCTTTATTGTGAATTCCTGGCAGCCCCAGGTACATCTGGACGTGGGGGCAAAAGGGAGGGAGTGGTTCATAAAAGGATTACTTGAAAGTCTACTGAAGAAGTAGTCAGACCCCTAGATCCCTTAGGCCCTCCCTGGGCAAATGTCTCTTCACCCCAGCAAAAACCTGCAGGTTTATTTTTTGGAAGGAATAAAATAGAGGGTCTCTGGACTGGCAGACTGCATGAACAATTAAGGGTGGAAGAAATATTAAGTGAATTCAAATATACTGGACGCCAGAAATTCCCACCTCTCTTCTACTCTCTTCCCTTTTGGTTTCCTGGATACTGGCAGCCAGGCCTTTGATCTCCAGAAAGCAGATTAGAGAATCTTTCTCTGTGGAATCTGGTCTAAGACAAAACACCTAAAGATACTGACATCGGAGGTTTTGCAAATAAATGGCCCAGTGAAATCTTTATGGTTCTATGACCCTACCTCAAGCCAAGAGGTAAGATGAGAAGAATAAATAAAAGTTAAAGAATTCTGTTTCTTAGTATTTGAAAAATAAAAAGGATCTCTTTGAACCAAACTCCATATAAAACTATTACTAAAAAACAGTTTAAAGTATTTTAATTTGTTTACAGAAGAAAATGCTTTTTTACCTTCTGTGTTCTCGGCAATTATTTGCTTACCACATTAATGGAATAACCTCAGATTCACGCTGGTTTAAAAGAGAAGGCCATTAGCACATATGCCTGAAAGATCCCCTAAACCATACAGTAAGATAACACACAGTGCAGTGCACAAGTCATAATCTTCCTTTAATTAAGTTAATCAATACACATTTGCTCAGGGTTCTACGGAAAGGACCTGGTCTCTTTTAATATGCACACCCACCTCTGAGACTTCTAAAAATTAGTCTGTGGCAGGTTTAAGTAAGTGATTAGGGTTTTCCACTGTTATCCTACAGGTCATACTATGCATCACATTTAAGTGAATGTGGCAGGATAATCTTCTGAGAGACTACCTTCTGTTCTAACTGCTGCAGGAAACTGGACGGGATCGGGGGTGGGGGGAGAAACACCCCAAAGATATTTTTCTCCTTCTCTGCCCTCACTTGAAAAGAATGGTTCCCTGGGAAAGGATTAACAGCTTCCTTTGCTCCAAGAAATATCCCCCTAAAAATCTACCAGCCAGGTGTCTGAGAGAGGAAGCTGAGACTGCCCTCAATAGGAAGGGATAAGAGGTTTTATACACTTCGTAAAGATTGATGCCATAATGGTAATGAGAACAAACTTGAACATTTACTGAGTGCTGACTACTATGTTTGAAAGTTTTCATAGTAATATGCAAATTAGAGATTTACATACTAATTTATTTAATCCTTGCAACAATTCTGTGAAGAGGGTATTATTACTGCCATTTTGCAAAAGAGAAAACTGAGGCACAGGGAGGATAAATAATGTGCCTAATGCCATACAGCTAATGAGTGGGAGGGCCAGGATTTGAACCCTGGCAGTCTGGCTGCAGAGCCCACTGGCTTATTTACTCATAGTAGATCCCTGGCCTGGGAATGCCTGGACTGAGGAGCGCTAGTTTCCATACAGGCTCCAGTGGTTGAGTTCAACTGGCATGAGTGGTGAGATCACAGGGCACGGCAGAGCCAAAAGTTTTCAAATCTCCTCAAGGGACTTGCAAGTGACCCTCTCAGCAAAGACGGCAATGGACAGAATGCATTTTAGGAGAGAGGACATGCACATTTCTCTTTTCAGTAGAACAAGTTGTACAACTCTTATAAAGCTCTCCAAAAAAGGTTTTAAATGGGAAGTGTTAGTTAGCTTGATTGTGGGCATCACTTCACAATGGATGCACAGATCAAATCGGCACATTGTACACCTTATATATAAGTAATTTTTATTTTTATTGTCTCAGTAAAGCTGGAACTTTTTTTAAAACTCAAAGCTTTAGAGCACATAGGCTCTCGGATCCAGGGATGAATCAAAATGAGTTTTACTTTGGAAGAAGGAAAGTAGATAAATAAATTAAAAGGTACTTGTTAGAGCTGAGATTTAGTGTAAGAAGAAAGTGGTGATGCCTCAAATTAACCAATCCCATTGCCCAGCCTACACGACTAGCTATCCCTTATCCAAAACAGGACAGCAACCTCACCAGTAGAGCCTCTCTAGCTAGCATTATCTCTTGCTACCTCCCCTATGTTCCACAGCTGTCATGAAGAGCACACCTGTGCCCCTATTCCTTAGTTTCCTGCCCCCAAATATCTCATACCAACTAGGCCTTGACACACACAAGGCCCGGTGCATCCTGAGCATCTAGTCAATGTCTGGTACCCAGTAAGCCAAGTACCTGAGCCACGTAGTGTGTAGTAGGGACAGAAGAGCTTGAATGCACCTCCATCTCTGTCAGTGACTCACTCTGTGACCTTGAGAAGTTGCACGATTTCCCTTAAGCTCATATTTAAAGTGTTTGCAGTATACTTTAAATATGCAAAGTATATTGCAAAGATTAAATGAGATCATATATATGAAAAGCATGTTACTCAATAGTAATGTGCCTATTATTAGTAATTGTTAGCTATTAATAGTTTCCCATCATAAATGTTACTTGTCAGTCCCAGAGTTACTATATGTCCCCCTTCATAAATATTAGTTGAAAGAAGGTAATTTCTTTGATAAAATATTGATAAATGACTCTAATCTTTATTAAGAAAATATGCACAGCAAAATAGATGTCTCCAAGTTCACAATGATTGGTGATATGATTTGGCTGTGTGCCCCCACTCAAATTTCATGTTGAATTATGATCTTCAGTGTTGGAGGAGGGGCTTGCTGAGAGGTGACTGGATCATGGGGGTGGATTTCCCCCTTGATGTTCTCGTGATAGTGAGTTCTCACAAGATCTGGTTTTTAAAAGTTGGAGCACGTCCCCCTTTGCTCTCTCTCTCCTGCTCCGCAATGGTAAGATGTGCCTGCTTCCCCTTCGCCTTCTGTTATGGTTGTAAGTTTCCTGAGGCCTCCCAGCCATGCTTCCTGTACAGCCTGTGGAACTGTGAGTCAATTAAACCTCATTTCTTCACAAATTATCTAGTCTTAGGTAGTCCTTCATAGCAGTATGAGAACAGACTAACACAATTGATCATTAGTAGGGATATCTTAAAAGAGCAACTAAGATACAAGTGTTTCTACAGAGGAATAAATACAAATAAATAGGAAAATGCTAGAGATGGGAAAACAATGTAGGACAATTGTATGCTCAGAATATTACCATGATTTAAAAGAACTGTTGGCATATGCTGAATTTATATGTCATTTCTAGGTAAAATACATGAGAGGACCCTGGAGGTTTTCATTTTAAACAAACTATACTTACGTATTCACCTGTTTGTTTCAATGCACTGACAATGAATTTCTTATTCTTCATTTCTACTGATATACAGTGGTTTTTTAAATGGAAATGAAAAAATTAGTAAGATAAAAATCTTAGAATCCACCTTAAATCTGATAAAATTAGGGAAAGATCCCTGTCCCATGAAATTTATTTAAGAAAAAGAAAAAAGTATGATAAAACAGTAAATATCTTTTAAATTGCATGTATAATAATCCTTCACTACTCACTTTCATTTTTCAGACAAGGATTTCCTAAATAAAATCCTAACAGGTAGTTTAGTAAGTAAGAAAATCAATAAAACTAAAAAATCTTAGAAATCACCTTAAATCTGACTGGGCAAATAAAATGAGTTAGATAACATCCCTATCCCACGAAATTTATCAAGTGTTCTCAGGGCTCATGGGGACAAAGCTGTCATGCCTGGAGTTTCTGCCCTCAGACTCCTGCTCTGAGGAATCTGATACCTAGCGTCACTCCTGCATTTTTTCACTTCCTACCATTACAGACTGCTAGATCCGGATGAGCCACACATGACAATGCTTGTTTCCCTTTCTGGCACAGATACTCACAAAATCCAAAGTTTTAGTGACAGAAGAGATCTATCTCTTGTTCCATAATTATCTATAGTCACCAAATCTCCCTGCTTTTCCTAATTTGAATATAAATGTCGTAAAAGTCAGGAGGAAAGGATTTGGAAATTTACTGCTTACCAATATGCCATGGAATGATAATTTGTAAGTTATTAAATACTAACAGTTATCGGAAAAGTTTGGGGGCTAGTGAAATCATCTAATAATTTTTACCAGCTTTTTGTAAATTAATGAGACTCCCCTAAAGCCTTTCTGATCCAAAAGAGGAGGTGCAGTATAGTGAGAAGCACACAAAATCAGAGTTAGAAGATCTGGATATTAGATCCTGGGCTACCACTTACTAGCTGTGCTATATTAACTAAGTCATACAGTTTCCCTCTCTACCAAATAGAAGAAATAACTTATCTCACAGAGTTGTTGTACACATGATACACACAAAGGCATTAAGTAAAATGCTATCCAGACATTCATTAATATTGATTTCCACATATAAACAAGTGGGCCTAGTCAAATCAAGTTTCAGTACCTGTAAACAAAAACTACAGTGGACACACAAAGCTCTGTGCTATTTTATTTTAGCACAGTTATTTATGCAAATTAGCCATCAGAGATTACAGCAGAGACATGGTCAGCAATCAACAAAAGAACTGATGATGATGATGAGAATAAGTCGACAAATAACAAATTCCAGAATCAACATCAGAAGATATACTTATTACTGCTGCTAATGCCACCCTAAGCAGATACAAGCAGAAAACAAACAACTCAATGGCCACCCACTGCCTTTTGTGAAATCTGTTTGCTCAAAGCTCTGTTTGGTCAGTAGGTTGTAATAGAACTACTGAATGTCACAACTGTCAGTCACTAGTGCAGAGCTGCAAAGCAGGAAGCTTTTCTAAGCAAGAAAGCCATTCCAAACTAAATAGCATCCTCTAATACAGCCTTGATTTTCTTGGCAATATGTTTAAGTGAAAGAAAATATATAAACAGAAAAGTGCAAACTGCAAAATTGTAAGTATAGAGCACAATAAACTTTTACAAAGTGAAATCACCCATATAACCACCACCCAAATCAAGATAGAGAACACTGCCAGCACTCCAGAAGCCTCTCTCCCTGGACTCTCCCAGCCACTATTCCTGCCCAAAGGTAACCCCTGCTCTGACTTCTATCCCTGTGATTCCTTTGACCTGTTCTTGAACTTTATATAATGAAATGCCACAGTATATGGTTACTGTGTCTCATTTTTTTTTTTTTGGTTTATTATTATGTCTATGAGATTTCTCTACATTGTGGCATTTAGTCAGAGTTTATTATTTTTCATTGTTATAATATTCCATTGTATATTTGCCTAACTGCAAGTCATAAATATATTCTATTTTATCTTTCCAAATTTTTAAAATTCATTTGGATATCTAGTTGATCCAGCACCAATATGGAAAGACTACCCTTCCCCCATAGCTCTGCAATGGCAATGTTCATAGTCAGAGGTTGGTCTGGTTTTGATTTTCTATTACGCTCCACTGATTTCTTTTTTAATGAAAAAAATTGTGTGGATCTCCCCATGATGGCATCTGTATGTTCAATATTTATTGATAAAGAATATATTTAATTATCTAAAGATATTATAACTTCAGTGAGGTTTATAATTATTTTATAGTTATAATTATAGCTTTTACCCATGTTAACAAATAGTACACTTATGTATGAACCCTAATAATTCTGATTAATGGATCCATGTGATAACTCAGAGATTCTCACACTGATAACTATGCTTTAGATGTTAATTTTCAAATGGTTTTACTAACATATATTTGCTCTGGTATAATTTCTCACTGTAAACATAAATCTGTCACATAACCAAATGTAAACATAACAAAAAATTTTAGAAAAATGTTTTCCCTACATAATAACTACCTCAGTTTTAAAAAGAAATATGTATGTATGCACGTATATGTATGTAGTATGTATGTATCTATAGCTTAAAAAGCAACTTTGACTTCTTGTAGACATCCTAAAAATCTTAGCAACAGCCACCAGTTTCACAGCTGGAAAGCAACGATTTTGTTTAACTAAAGGCCATCCTTTCTGTTGTAACTAGTACTTTAGTCAGTCAATCAATCAATCAAATCCCAAAATAAAATGCCTTAATTAATGAAGCCTCTGGGAATAAGGTTCTTTTTATCCCCCCCCCCCCCCCCCCGCCGCTCCCTGAGACGGAGCCTTGTTCTGTCACCGAGGCTGGAGTGCAATGGCGTGATCTCAGCTCACTGCAACCTCTGCCTTCTGGGTTCAAGTGATTCTCCTGCTTCAGCCTCCTGAGTAGCTGGGATTACAGGCTGGGATTACAACCTCCTGAGTAGCTGGGATTACAAGTGCACCACCAACTTGGCTAATTTTTTTGTATTTTTAGTAGAGACGGGGTTTCACCATGTTGGCCAGGCTAGTCTCCAACTCCTGGCGTGATCCACCCACCTCAGCCTCCCAAAGTGCTGGGATTACAGGTGTGAGCCACCGCGCACGACCTAGAATAAAGTTCTTTTTAATGAAAAACGTAAAATTAAAAAAAAAAAGAAAACTAAAGATATGAACCATATGAGCCAGTGCTGATATAAATCTTACGGCTTTATGGGATTGCTTCTAAAGCTACATACACAACTGCTAAGTACCTTGTCTCATGACTTTTATGTGTAATCACCAGAGAAAAATGGACTTGATCTCACATTAAACTGTGAAAGCATCCCTTTAACATCCCCAACTTGACCTTCTGTACCATGCCTTACCTCAGTATGAAAGGTACCTGTCCTCTAAACCAGTGTTTCTCAAAGCAGGTCCAGGAAATACCTTCAACGGAATCACCCTGGGTGCTTGTTAACATTGGGGATTCCTAGCCAGACAAGGTGACTTACGCCTGTAATCCCAGCACTCTGGGAGGCCCAGGAAGGTGAATCACTTGAGATCAGGAGTTCGAGACCAGCCTGGCCAACATGGTGAAACCCTGTCTCTACTAAAAATACAAACATTAGCCAGGCCTGGTGGTGGGCTCCTGTAATCCCAGCTACTCAGGAGGCTGAGGCAGGAGAACCAGAACCCGGGAGGCAGAGGTTGCAGTGAGCTGAGATCGCACCACTGCACTCCAGCCTGGATGACAGAGGAAGACTCTGTCGTTAAAAAAAAAAAAAAAAAAAAAAAAAAAAAAGTAGATTCCTGATCCCCGCTCCAGATGTAGAGAATCAGAATCTGTGGGGTGGTGCTCCGGAGTTTCCGTTTTTGTTTTTATTTTTAAATTGTATTTATTTCTTTAACGTTTATTCTAGGTTCAGGGGCACATGTGCAGGTTTGTCATGTAGGGAAATTGCATGTCACAGGGGTCTGGTGTACAGATTATTTTACCACGCAGATAATTAGCATAGTACCTAATAGGTAGTTTTTTCATTTTTAAACAAGGTCCGCAGGCAATTCTCATGCACCCAAATTTAAGAACCACTGTTTCTGGCCCTATTGTAGCTTCTCCTCATTTCCTGAAAACCCTTGGGGTTCTCTTCTCTGACTTAGTTAGAGCACAGGTCAGCGCTGACTGTGAAAGCACAGGTCAGTGTTGAAGGAATCTTCTCTTCACATGCCTCTCTTCCCTTTTGACTTGAGAACACTTTAGTTACTTTCAGCTGACGAGGTTGTTTTGTGAAGGAGGTGGCAGCTGAGTCAGTAATATTTGGATATCTCTGGATGGGTAGAAGGGCATTTTCAACAGAGAAAAGTGAAGGGGTAAGAATGTAAAAGCAAGCATTCTCTCAGAATGTGAGGGGAAATGTAGCAGTTGGGTTTGGCCTAAGTGCTTGGATTATTTCTAGTCATATATAGAGAAACAAACAAATACATGTTGAGATCATACATATTAATAGATTTAGGTAGACCATGACATCATGCATGTATGTGAAAGTGCTTTTAAAGGTTTAGAGGGTTTTGCAAAGGGTATTATTATTATTATTATTATTATTATTATTATTATTATTTCATGGGTTTAAATTAAAGCATTTAAGTCCCATGTTTGAAAACTGAAAGTAAAGAGGAAAAAGAAGTAACATCTATTAAGCACTTATATGTGTGTTGGCTGTATATGTGATATTTAGCTATTTGATTCTCTTCAATTCAACAACATTTCTCTAAAATAAATCAGAACTAGTAGATATGAAAATATTTGCCCAAAGTCACACAGCAGCTGTAAGGGGGGAAAAGATTTCTTTTTCTTTTCCATAGTCCTTTCTTCCTTTTCACACACTGCCATCTCTGGAGTTACCAGTGTTAAAGTTTTTCCTTGTCAGTGGCTCTTTGTAGGCATGAGGAATTGCTTGCACTTGTACTTTCTTCCTCGGAACTTTTAGTTTGATGTTCTCTCATGCTCTGTTAGCTTGACAGTGTAATATGTAGAAATGCTGTGGAAAACGAGGAGGAGAAAGGGAGACCGAGCTGTCCGACATTAGCCAGTCTGTGTGACCAGATGTTCCCCTAGCATAGCAATTCTGAGGCACATTTCATATTCAGTTAACAGCTTAGAACTGGGCTCCTCTCAAGGACAAACAGGCATCGGCCCATGGGCTTCAGATTCTTTCAGAGGCAGGAAACATACCTATGGTGCTCTCTTGGCCTTCAGAATTCTATCTAAAAACAAAACTGCATAGGTCGAATAGTAGGAAATTGCCACCATTTGACCTTGTTTGACCTACAAAGGTGGCAATTTCATAATGAATAGAAACAAACATTCCAGATGTTCTATGAGTTGGAGCTTTCTTTTTTTTTTTTGAGGCAGAGTCTCGCTCCGTCGCCCGGACTGGAGTGCAGTGGCCGGATCTCAGCTCACTGCAAGCTCTGCCTCCCGGGTTTATGCCATTCTCCTGCCTCAGTCTCCGGAGTAGCTGGGACTACAGGCGCCCGCCACCTCGCCCGGCTAGTTTTTGTATTTTTAGTAGAGACGGGGTTTCACCATGTTAGCCAGGATGGTCTCGATCTCCTGACCTCGTGATCCGCCCGTCTCGGCCTCCCAAAGTGCTGGGATTACAGGCTTGAGCCACCGTGCCCGGCCGAGTTGGAGCTTTCTAGTCTGCAGCTGGCTCTGCTTTATAGAAGACAGCACAAATCTTTGTAACAAAATTTCCCGCACTGTAAAGAGCTTCAGCATACCAAACAATAGCAGCCCTATTACACCTACAACCGCTCAGAGCAATTTTTAACCAGTATCTTATTTTATCTTCACCATTCTGTACATTGAAGACATTAAAAAATACTGTTTTTTTCTAACTCTTAAAAGTCAGAAATAAACGTTTTATGTTAGGCCTTTTGTTCTATCTCTAGAAGGATTTTGTGAATTTGCTCTCTAAAAAAGCCAAAACCAATCAACCAACCAACCAAACTGTCCTAAGTGTTCAAGGATGGCATGAAAGCAGCTCTCTAGTCCTTGTCTTCAATATGATTTCCTCCCAGTGCTAATGACTATAAGCCACTATTCCGTGAATAAACCCATTTAGGTATCCTAACACCAGCTGCAAGTAGGAAATTAAAGCAAATAGAAAGCTAGGCACTGCAGTAGTTCCAGTGTGGGTACCAGGATCCAAGAGACACTCATCCATTAACCAAACAGCAGCACTTTCCAGCCCAGCGGGAACCAGTGGCTCCCTGCTGAGAAACAGAAATTAACTTTGCGAGGAGATAATTCGTCTTCAGATGGTTGTCATATTCAGAAAAGCTCTCTGGGTGAGGTAGTGGGAAGAGAGGGCGTGAAGCTCCCGACAACATAGCCACACATGAAACAAAAGGCTTATCAGGGAGCCAGGTGGCACTGAAGATTGATGTTCTGTCTTGCCACCTCTGGGACATGAGCTTGAAATGTAGCAGGAGCTGTGGTGCCATTTGCCTCTAATGGCTGCTTGGAAAAAGGAAGATGCACAAGCAGTGGTTGTAGATTTAACTCTACCGAAAAGAAACAATGAGACAAGTAGAATAAGGTTTTTGAAAAACAAATTGGTGCCACTGGGTGGGTTCTGCAAAGTTTTGAGGGAGGGGAGAAAAGTCAAATACCCAGAGGATGCTACAAAAGATGGCAAAAAAGAGACCTGCCAGGGTGGAAGCCTGTCACAGAACAGGCGCCTGGAATTTGAAATGCATCTTGGGATTGGATAGCAAGCTGCAACAAGATGCCACTTGCTGTTCAGAACAGATGAAGCATAGAAGGACCTCAGACTGTAACACTGATTTGACTAATTTGAAAATAATTTAATACTATAGGGTTTGGATTAACTGCCATGGGGTAAAAGTGCAGGAAAAGTCTGATGTTTGGGAACTGAACAGAACACCATTCCACTTCAGAATCAACATTTGATGAGCACCTGCACAACACCAGGTCTCCATCCTCAACAAGTTTCCAATAAAATTATGTCTGTTTAGTCCAAGGTTACTAATGATAGCAGCAGGAGGCAAATTCCTAGGCAAGAAGGGGCAGGTCCCTGGTGATACCTGACCTTCAAGCCAAATACAGCGGGAGGTCTGAAAACCAGGCTGCCAGTCTCGGGGAGAATCCATTATCCAGAGTGAGAACTTCCTTAATGCCTTCAGGTCAATTCAGTGGTGCTTTTTCCAGGTCTACCCATGAACCAATCAGCACACACTTCCTCTATTCTGAGTCCATAAAAAACCCCAGACTCACCCACACATTAGGAGTGCCCGCCTGCAGGTAAGAGCTACTCACTTTGGGTCTCCTCTCTGCTGAGAGCTGTTCTGTGGCTCAATAAAATTCTTCTCTGCCTTGCTTACCCTCCAGTTGTTTGTGGAAACTCATTCTTCCTGGATGCTGGACAAGAATTCAGAACACACCAAATGGTGGGCTCGAAAAGGGCTGTAACTTTCCTGGCCAGATCGCTGAGCTGCGGGCGATGACATGCTCCTGGTCATGAGACTGTGGGAGTGAACACTGGCGACCCTTCTGGAGGCCCAGACCTCAGGATTCCCCAAGCCAGAGCTGTAACACTATAGCCTTCCTACCCTCCGCTGGTGTTGGGTGGCTACCCCACGTGACGGGAAGCAGCAATGGGGCCAGGGCAGCCTGGGAACCGTGGGCCAGAGTGAGGCGGTGGGACTCAATGAGGCAAAAACACGCCTCCCTCCTACCCCCCATTCGCCAAGCTGTGGGTGGTGGAAATGAGAGAGCTGCAGAGCGCCCCCACACCCACCCCTTGGGGCTCTGCAGTTGCTGGCATCTCTGAGTTTTCAGGTGTCACTGCATTCCCCTCATCCAGATGCTGGCACCCACAGGAGAAGCCGCTTGTGGTATGCTTAGTCCAGCTGTAGGCTTGCACGGAGCCTGGAGCTGCCTGCCCTGCTGCAGCAGCTGGTGTGTCTGGCTGTGCGCATTGGCTGGACTCCACGCTCACTCACGCACACACCCCTCGCTGCTCCATGCCTGGCTTGTCCTCAGCAGGCATGGGTCTGGGTCAGGAGCACGAGCCGAGCACAGCCTGGCAGGCCAAGGGGGACAGAACAAGCCCGACAGGCATGAGTGAAACTCAAGCAGAGGCGCCGCCAGCCACAGAGGGTTCCGGTTGGTGAAGTGACACTAAGAGAATCATCCAGGGAGGTTAAGTGGAGGTAATATTTTTTAAAGTGTTCTGTTTCTCCATTGCATTTATGGCTTTAGATAAGAACCTATCAAGCAGGGCCCAAGAGGCATCAAGAAATCTAGAGATGCAGAATGAAGCACCTGGATCTCCTATGAGCTACACTAATTGGCCATTGCCCTACCAATTCCAATTCATAGTTATTTTTATAAGTGTAAATGATGTCTAAGAGGTACCATAGTATAAAAGGTATGGAAGAAGATAAAAATCACACATTTATTCATTCAACACACTTTGTCTATCTACTACATGTTGGATACTCTACTAGGAGCCGCACACACAGTGAGAAGACAATCTCTCTATACTCAAGGAATTCAGACTTGTGAGTGACAGAGAAGTAAATAAACAATTTCAAAAAATGTGATGCCACAATGTTAGTAAATGGCAGTGTCATTTATTAACTTAGCCATTTGGATGCTCTCTCACAACTCACTAAAGCATCACACATATTATTTTCCCACTTACAATGGCACCAATAACCTAAATCTATGTAGGACTGACCTTCTTTTAAACACGTTACTGACTGAATCCCCATATTGGTGTTGTAAATTGGTATTACTTCCATTTTATAGCTAAGGCTCAAGGAAGTTAGGCTTCCTGTGAAAGGCCACACAGCTAGTGAGGAGCAGGTCTGGAATCTGATCCCACATCTAATTCCAAAGTCCATGCTCTTTTAATGACACAGGGCAGTTTCTTAAAATTAATATGCATGTAGGGTTTGACAAAGTGCTTTTACGTGTTCTAGATCTTTTAACCTTCCTGACAATTCTGTGAAGTAACTATCTCAGATGACAGGTAAGAAAATCAAGGCTCAGGATGGTGAGGGATACGACCTGTTCATATGGGTGACAACCTATATACATGGTTGATAAAGCCAAAGGCTTAAAACCAGGTGCCAAATCAGGCTTAAAATCAGTGCCTTCCCTGTAGACAGACACAGTCTACATCTGTAGATATAACACTTACAGATAATTATTGCAGCCATGTAATAACTGTTCACTAACTTTCTTGAGTGGGAAGGGCTATATAAGGTTAACTGCTTTGACTGGCAGATGGATTGTGGGGAGCTGGCTAAGCCTTACTTTCTTATCAGTAGTTGCTTTTACCCTCCTCCCAAAGAGAAAGGTACTATGTTTTTCAAAATCACTGATCATTCTATTATTATGTTAACAGTGCTATTACATCACTATATAGGCACTTAGGGTGGAGAAAATGAATCTGGAGATTTGAAGGTTATAGGCTAAAATATGAATCCCAGGGTCCTAGAATAAAAGCCACGTACCTCCAAATGTGCTGATATCTTTAGAATTGAGATAATCAATCCTGCCTGCCTGATAAATGGAAGACACACAGACATGGGCGTTTGTACATGTTTTCATTTCTCGATAGAAGAAATCTGACAGGGTACCTGCTGTAGTGTAGAGGAACAGCTGAAATCTGCTGTGGAACTAAGTTGGTTTTCTGGTTTAGATTACTAGATTATTCCAGGAAGGTTGGTTCAGGAGGACTGAGAGAGTATAAAGCAGCAGAGGTGCTCTACTCATTGTCTAGGGGTAAGCCATACATGAAAAACAATTGTCCACTTCTCTGCTGATTAAAAAAAAAAAAAAAAAAAAAAAGCCTTAGGAATAAAGAAGCCATTATAATCCCATAATCAGCTAGAGGGCAGCACTGTGTCATCTACTTGCTGCAAATGAGAAAGACATGAAGACAATAAGAGAATCATAAAAAGTAGGGAAAATATACTGCACAAGTCTCTAGCTGATGATCTAGATCATAAGGTGTCTTCCTTTTTTAATTAATGCCAACAGGCAAGTTCTTTTTTTTTTTTTTTTTTATTGGTTTCTAGGGAGTAAGGAAAAGGGATGGTGAGGAGGATACACCCAAGCAGATGAAATGGCGAAGAGGGGCTATTTGAAGGTAGGGCTGGAGTGGGAGTCAAGAGGGCTCAAAAGTCTAAAGTGCCTTGAGGTCCCACACAGCCTCTCAATTTTGCTGATGGCTGCGCTTGTGTTTTAAAAATAAAATATCTGCTGAGTGGATTAAAGGAGTGACTTGAATTCCCGAGGCTCTGATTACTTTTCCCTTTGCCAGTTTTTATCAGCAACGATCAGTAAGACTGTCAGATCTGATGTAAGCTGCTTTCCTCTTGCACTCTTCTTCAGCTTCACAGCATGTGAAGCACAGGATTAAAATGTGTGTGTGTGTGTGTATATATATGTGCGCGCGTGCGCACATATACACACACACACACACACACACACGTTTTAATGTTTAACAGCTGAGCCCAGTTGAGAAGAATGCTAAAGAAAATTCCCTAGGAATCGGGAGACCAATAAGAGGTGGCAAGCACATGCGAGGGCACACCATCCTCGGTCTCCAAGGTAGGGCCCTGGAGTCCATCATTCTCATTCCCAGCTCTACCCCAGCCTCACTCTGAGGAACAGGGAGCTGGACCACTAGTGTCTGCAGAGGCACATGTAAAGTGATGCTACTGATGTGTTATTATGAGGCCTCTTCCCGCAGCCAAATGGGCTGGACCTTTTGACACACTCCCTCTCCCTGTGCACACTGATGCCCTGATGAGGCAGCTGCCTGCCAGCTCCTGGCTGAGGTTGTTTCCTTCAGCCACCACATCCACTTGGAGGTTAAACACTCTGCCTCCAGAAGGCAAATGGAAACAGAGTCAATGTTTTTGACTCACCCCCCACCCTAGGGACTGTAAACTGCTGAAACCTTGTTCACGAATACTCTGTGCTCACAGATATGCCAGTCAAAGAATGCACCTGGAATGAGGGCACAGTACAAACAGGCTGCTCAGCTCACAGGAACCAGCAAGTTCTTCTTGGTTTTAATCTGTCCAGAAGAGAAGGGAAATGCTTCTAGAATAGGATCACTATAGAGACACTCCTCAGAGATGAATACAAACATGAGCATGGGGAAGGACTCAATACACATGGGCTAACTGTATCAAACTGAAGCAGGATGTCTCCCCACTGGCAATGGTTGGGAATGGTTCCCCAGTTCTCAGGTGTGCCTAAGCTACTTAGATATTAGGGCAAAGAAAGATTTTCTTTCTCCATAAAACAGATAGAGGTTGCGATGGTCAAAAACATGGATGAGATATCGAAAATACGAATATTGAAACCAGCTGCAGTGGTGCATCCCTGTAGTCTCAGCTACTCAAGAGGTTGAGGTGGGAGGACTGCTTGAGCCTACAAGTTCAAGACTAGCCTGGGCAACATAATGAGACCCTCTCTCCATCTCTCTAAAAAGTGTGTGTGTGTGTGTGTGAGAGAGAGAGAGAGAGAGAGGGCGAGAGAGAGACAAAGACGGAGAAAGAGGGAGAGAGACAGACAGAAAGAAACAAAGAAACAGATGGTAACAAAGCCCAGCCAGCTACACGAAGCAGGTGTTCCATCTAGTGAATAAGCACATAGTTATCCCCCATGTCATGCTAAAGAATGGCACTGTTTCAAAGAAGCCGGAGACGACGTCGATTGCTTAAACCACAGTCAAAATGCACTTAACTGGTACTTCTCTACCTTAGGCTACAGCCATTTACTGGATTCTGAACATTAGAAGCAAAAAGACAGGTAATTGAGTAAATCCAGCTTCCAGTAACTTAATCCATGTCAGATTCTGCCAGGCCTTCAAGGAATACTTGAGAGCAGAGATGCTGATTGTGTATTTATTTATTGTTTTGTTTTTTGTTACTCTGGTCCCTAGATCATTGTGAAAGTACTCAATAAATGTGCTTTGTGTGATTTTAAGGATGGATTTTAAGTGGCAGCAAATGTTGCTATTCCTTTCCCTTAGAAAAAAATGTTTTTTTTTTTTTAATCAAACAAGACTCTATAAGCTTTTACTTGTTCCCCAATCTCCATCCCAAAGACAGGAGTCAGGGAAATATTATGGTTATTTTTTAAAAGCGGGGGAAAGGATTTTAGAAATCATTGATAAAATTTCAATCATCCCTTGGGTTATGAATATTTAGACAAAGAAATGTTAACTAAAAGCCATTATACATTCACCTAGATATTATGTTAATTTTCTTTTCTTTTCCTATAGGATTAGCAGACTAAGCGGTCTATATGTGTTGAATTATCTCATGGGCTATTCTTGCAGAAAAATATGGGGAAATGAAAATTCATGTAGTCAAATATTAGCAGGTGGTTGAAAAGCTATATTGAGAAAAGGTTGCTTAATGGATTCTTTCAACTAAAGGGATACTTGTAACAGACTACAGTCCTTAGAAATGACCTATACATGTAATCCCAGCTACTCGGGAGGCTGAGGCAGAAGAATGGCTTGAACCTGGGAGGCAGAGGTTGCGGTGAGCATAGATCGCACCATTGCACTCCAGCCTGGGAGACAGAGCAAGACTCCATCTCAAAAAAACAAAACAAAACAAAACAAAAAACAACAAAAAAAAACTCTATACAATGACTTTATTGCCAACTTTGAATAAAAAATTTATTTATTAAACTTAGTAAAACCCAAAAGCTGAGAATGCTCTAGTATTACGACAAAGTCAGAATTCAACATTATTCTAACAAGGCATGAGAACAAAATTATAAAATTTAAGAGCAACAAATGTTTTTCACTGAGATTCCAAATTACTGGCTTTGTCAAGATTATAAGAAAATTTAAAAAGATCTTTTTAATTCGCCAAAAATAAGTTTATATGAGAAGTTTGACTAGGTTCTTAGAAAACCAATGGCAACAACCAAAGATCTTGGGCTGGACTAACAGCAGTATAATGTAGCATGATGCCTCATGGGAAGATCAAATCAACTGGAATGAACTGTTGAAGTTTGTGACACTCTCTTGCTTAAAATCTTCCAATGGCCACCTACTATGCTTACAACCTATACTTACCTGAGCCTTGGTAACACAGCTTTGATGCCTTAAATACACTGGCTGCTGCCTTCCTCTCTGATGTTGCTGAAGTGACTCTCCTCTTCTCTCGCTCTACTTTGCACATGACCTCTCTTTCTTTTGACAAGACTCATGTTCACCATAGAGCCTGCCATGTACCACTCCCTCTGGCTGGAATGCGCTGTCCACAGACCTTCATTCGCTCCCTGGTTCCTTTGTATTATTCTGGAATAGCTCAAATGGCACGTTCTGAGACACCTTCCCTCATCACTAATCAAAACATGCCACCCTGGCCGGGCCAGTGGCTGACACTTGTAGTCCCAGCACTTTGGGAGGCCAAGACAGGAAGATGGGTTGAGCCCAGGAGTTTGAGACCAGCTGGGGTAAGATAGCAAGGCCCTGTCTCTATTTGTAAACAAAATAAAAAAATACTACCTCTCTGCAAATATTTCTATCATATTATCTGGTCTTATTTTCTTTGTAACATTTTTTACTACCAGAGACCATCTTGCTTATTTCTGTGTTTCCTGGTTTACTTGATTTTCCACTACAAGACTAGAAGCTCCATGAAATATCCGACCTTGTCTGTCTTCTTGTCTGCTGTATTCCCAGACTCTAGAATAGTGCCCAAAGGAGAACAGTGGCTCCAGAAGTATTTGTTGAATAAAAAGTTAAACATGTGTGCTTGACAGATCATAGCAGATTGTGTTTAATTCTAGTTATCTTGTTTTGAGAGGGACACTGGACATTTTCCAGGGGAAAGTAACCAGGATGTTGAGAATTCTAGAAACTTCCTCATATGAGGAAGAGTTGAATAAGCTAGGAATAGTCAATCTGAAGAAGAGAAGGTGAACAGGAAACATTATAGTCATCTTGCAGAAAAGAAAGCAAACTTGTTTTGCCAATATTCCAGATGGCAAAACTAGAAGGAACGAGTAAGTTACAGGGAAACAGATTTTTGGTTCAATTATAAGGAAAATCTTTGTTAAAAAAGGAAAGGAGGCCAGCCATGGAGTGGAATGACTTTTGGGATGGGAAGTTTCCTGCTAAGGTCTGTATTCAGCAGAGGCTGGATGACCATCTGTCGGAGTGATATAAAATGGATTTTGACATGGTGTGTGTGGGGGGTAACCTAGATAACCTTTAAGCCCTCTCATGTCTGAACGTATGATTCTATAAGACTATTCATACATAAATACAGCATTTCCCTCAAATGGAATATTAGGTCCCTGTGACATTCTTGTGGAAAAAAAAATCATTTGGGAAATACTATATACTATATCCCCTTTGGTGATGTGCTACCGTTAAAAAAAAAAAAAGAAAAGAAAAAACAAAAGGCAAACTTATTTAATACTGAACCAATTTTTTCCAAACCTATTTGGAAATGAATCAGTTTTCATACAGTACCTATTAACATCCCACAGGGCTGGATCCCAAGGAATATATTTTGGGAAATGGTAGCCTATACTAGAGGGAGAAATTCTTTTCTCCTTAGAATGCCCTAAAATGCAAAAATACTAGAATTCCTATTTCTACATTCAGGTCAGTGCCAAAGCTCTAGGCTAAAAATGTGGAAAAGATACAGTACCCAGAGAAAAACTTTCAATTTTCTGCAATGTTATAAAGACAAATAATCTACATATCACAGGAATTGGCAGTGTTTTGTTGGTTTAGAAGAACACACGCAGCTGAAAGAAATTGACATTCTACTGAAAAATAGTTCCTGAACATATTTACATCGAGAGTTGTTTCTGTGAACATTATGACCATGAATAACTCAGATACACTTACTTGGATGATATTGAAAACATTAATATTTCATATGCTGAAGTGCTTAGGGATGAACGTTTATAGTATATTGTTAAAGCTGACCAAAAGAAAGAAAATGAAATGTGATTTTTAGACAAGAAATATTTTCCTTTGTTTTAAGTTGTATTAATTTGGTAAGAATGCAAAAGATTGGATTGATTCATTCAGTCAGCTAATACCTGAGTACCTCCTACTACGTGTTAGGCATTAGAGATTCAATGATGAGGAAAAAAAGACATTATCGCTGCTTTCAGGAAGTTCATTATTTAGGGAAAGAGAGAGAAAATGAAATCAGCCACTATAGTAAATTGTGGTAAGAAGAGCGATGTGCTGGAGCTGGCTCTTTTGGCTCCTAAGCGTGGACTGTTAAAGTTTTACAACTTTCATGAGTCAGTTATTAAACACAGCCATCATTAAAAACTATGTAAGTGTACAATTAAATAAAATTTATTAAAAACAATGGTAATGCTCAAAATGTTTCACTTCCCAGTTATCTTATTATATATTTCACTACTCCTTAAACTCTTTTTTTGTTTTTTAAGAGACAGGATCTTGATCTATCACCAGGCTGGAGCACAATGGCACAATCATAGCTCACTGTAATCTCAAACTCCTGGGCTCAAACAATCCTCCCACCTCAACCTCCCGAGTAGCTCAGACTGTAGGCATGTGCCACCATGCCCAGCTAATTTATTTTCTTTGTAGAGATGGAGGTCGTGCTATGCTGCCCAGGCTGGTCTCAAACTCCTGGCCTCAAGCAGTTCTACCACCTCCCATATCACTGGATTACAGGGGTGAGTCACTGCACCCAGTCTCTTTATGCTCTTGGGGTTATTAGCATCTATTATAGCTGTATGATGAAAATTCTACATAATGATGTGCTACTGTACATTTCTTCCAAAGTCTCAAGGCTTCAGGTTAAAACAGATGAGGCCTCCATTAACATGTAAAAGCTATCAAACAAGATTTTTGTATTCTGGTGTTCTTGGATTAAGAAGGGCTCTCCTATAAGAAAACTGTATTTACTTTTGCTTAAATATATTATTACTCAACAAATATGTACTGAACAACCTACCACATGCGAGGTTCTGAGACAGATGCAGAACTGAACTAGAAACGTCCTGATGTCCCCAAATTTCTAATCTCATTGAGAAGATGTGAAAAGATAATAATGAGTAAACTGTAATTTTAAATGATGGTCCAGACAAGCTATTAAAATTTAGAAAATGAGAACATTTTAGATCCCAGAGAAGGGATGAGATATATTTATGGATAAGATCTGACAGCTGAAGGGAAGTATGAAAGATAATTCAGGTAGAGGGGGAAGAGTTGTGGAACAGTAAGGGGTCAAGAAAATGCCACGTATGCATTCAGGAACAATAACTAGACCAATGAGAAGGTCTGTGCTATACAGAATATACCATTCTATCTAAGATACAATTACCTTCCACAGTTGTCCTTATAGACATGTTTGCCTGCTAGCTTCACTAGTGTTAAAGATTCAGAGACTGGGAAAGTCATAATATGATGTCCCTTGAGTGTATCAAATCTTGGCAAGTTAAACATTTTCACATGGGAACACTTAGATGGGAAGGAAACCAGCTATAATACCTGTCACCTCATTGACTGCTGGAGTTGATATAAAAATATCACAGACCCTGGGGGCATCCTCCTCTTCTCCTATGCGTTCTTCCTGAAGCTGTACACGCAGGCGAAAAGGCTCCTTTCACATTTGTTCCCTTTGCTAGGTGATCTGTTGCTGGGGTTTCAGATTAGAATCACATTCACACGCACATTTCCAGGTGCCGTGTACCGCACAGTGTGGGGCTCTCATAGGGCTTGTTGTGGCTGTGTCACTAAATCCTGTGTTCAAAGATATTCTGGGATAGCTGTGGGGCATTAGAAGTGACTCCTGGGCCAGGAATGGTAGCTTATGCCTGTAATCCCAGACTTTGAGAGGCCAAAGCATGTGGATCACCTGAGGTCAGGAGTTTGAGACCAGCCTGGCCAACATGGTGAAACCGCGTGTTTACTAAAAATACAAAAAAAAAAGTTAGCTGGGTGTGGTGGCGGGTGCCTATAATCCCAACTACTTAGGAGGCTGAGGCAAGAGAATTGCTAGGACCTGGGAGGAGGAGGTTGCAGTGAGCCGAGATCATGCCATTGCACTTCAGCTTGGGCGACAAGAGCGAAACTCCACCCCCCACCCCCACCTCCAAAAAAGAAAGAAAGACAGAAAGGAAAGAAAGAAAGAATCCTAACCCTGCCAGGCACAGTGACTCACACCTGAAATCCCGACACTATGGGAGCCCGAGGTGGGCCGATAACCTGAGGTCAGGAGTTCGAGACCAGCATGGCTAACATGGTGAAACCCCATCTTTACTAAAAATACAAAAAAAAAAAAAAAACCCCACAAAAAATTAGCTGGGCATAGTGGCACGGGCCTGTAGTCTCAGCTACTTGAGAGGCAAGAGAATCGCCTGAACCCAGGAGGTGGAAGTTGCAGTGAGCAGAGACTGCGCCACTATACTCCAGTTTGGGGGACAGAGCGAGACTCAGTCTAAAAAATAAACAGAAATTAAAAAAATAAAAGAAGTGAATCCTAATCCTCTCCTCCTCTAGAAAAATTGCCCTTGCTGCTGCTAATAATACTTATTAGGGGAAAAGTCTATGTTTACATAGTACATCATAGTGAATACATCTTATTTATCTAAATTATGCTGTTTATTCTATTGCACAGTAGGGTGACTATGGTTAACAGTAAGGTATTGTATATGGCAAAACAGCCAGAAGAGAAGCTTTTGAATATTCTCACCACAGAGAAATGATAAATGCATGAGGTGATGGGTACGCTAACTACCTTAATCATTATGTAACATAATGATTATAGAGCTAAGCATCAAATTGCACTCCATCAATATGTATAATGTGTTAAATAAAAAAATTTTTAAGTCTATAGAATGTTAACAAAAATTAAAAATTAAATTATCCCATGCCATGTGACTTTCTAAGGAAGGCATGGCAAGTGCTATTACCATGAACTTTACAAATACATACAAAAGTATGAGACCCATTTGAGACCACACTGATTATATGGGTCTCAAGCCCCATGTGAATCCTCAGCTTGAAACCCAGCAATCTCGTCCGCATACCAGGAGTCAGCAAAGTATGGCCTGAGGGCCAAATGTGGCCTGCCACCCACTTTTGTAAATAAAGTTTACTGGAACACAGTCACATGCATTCACTTATACATATGTTGTCTACAGCTACTTCCCCACTACAAAGGCAGAGACGAGTGGCTGCAACACAGACCACAGAGCCCAAGAAGAAAAAGACTGCTTGTCCCTGCATTATATCATATTATCTTAGTTGAATGGTCCTCAATTCCTAGAAACAAAAGTATGGAATCTTTCAGCCCAGCATATAGAGAACAATCTATATCTGATTGGGTTCTGGAAAGGGACTCCCTAAACCCACAGGAACACTACAGGATGAACGCCACGCACACAGCATGCAAGGACTCTCTCAGCCCAGAGTACCAACCGTGGGATGCATGCCACCTACACACAGCTCACCTAAGGGTGGTAAAAGGCTGTGGTTACAAGGTACTGGATTAACTTCAGGTTGGCCTGTGATTTCTATTAGCATTTTTGAAGGTTACAAGAAACTGAAGAAAAATAACTGAGTAGAAAGATTGAACTAAATACTTAAAAGATTATATGAAAGCCTAAGGTAATAAGGCAGGCAGCTGACAGCGCTAGAAATGGATTTTATGAAATTCTAGTCTCAGCTTGCTTCTTGCAGCATCTTTTCTCAAATTTCCTTTCACTTTATCCCCTATTTTTTTGCTTGATTGAAGACCAACTTCAGAGATATAAAATAAGTGTGACGTTTAACTTTTTTTTTTTTTTTTGGCAGAAAGTTCTTGTGTGTGGGGAGGGTAGTGAGGAGTAAAAGGCAGTTATTACAGAATTCATTGCAAAGTCAATTGTTTTATTATAGTAAGCAAATGCCTGCCTTTTATGTTCTTTCAAATCCTGTAAGACTGAAGAGTTTATCCAGTCAACCAGACACACAACATTCTCCCTGAAAAAGGAGAGTGTGCTATCAGTGGTCTAATGCCACTGCAGCAAAGAATCAGATTACTCTGACTTGTGTTCACAGCATGATTATAAAATAAATCTTTAATCTGTGAAAGTGAACAAAGCTTCCTTTAGCTCACTGCATGCAACATGAAGTATATAGAGTTTTGTTTATACTAAGTTCCAAGCAGGTATCAAGATAGACTCCACTAGCTGAGAGGTAGACGCCCATGGCTGAGATATGTGGCAGGAATGACATGCTAGAGTAGGCATATGTGAAATGCTCCTGTCAGGGAGAAAGCCTACCAAGTTACATGAAAAGCTTTTGGACTTTCTAAGAGAACCAAATACTGGAGAGTTTGGGATGAGTCTAACTCACAAACATCTTCAATTAGTATAATGGGCAAACATTATATTTCTTTTATATATCTTATATATCTAGTAAATATAAGAATATATATGAATATAGTAAATATATATATTATATATAATATTGTATTTAACACACACACACACAGACACACACACACAAACACACACACACACACACACACTCACTCCTAACCTGCATATCATGCTAGTTGGCCCATGCTGGGTGCTCAGTACATCTTAATTGAAGGGAATATTCCCAGTGGGCCATTTGTAGTAAAACAAAACAGGCAATGGTACGTGCATGGATCATGCAACTGCAGCTCTTGCACTAGAAAAGCAACATAAAGCACATGTTTACCTAGTCAGAGTAGGCTTCCATATCATCTTTCTAAATAGGCAATAGTTTATTCACTCTATTTCATACAAAGAGAAAACACATAAGCAATACAACCCAAAGTTCCCAGCATGTAGAGTCTACTTATACATACAAATTTCAATGTTAAGATATAACTTTAGATCTTCTGGCTTGAGTTAATCAAAGGCCCTTTCAAATAAAATTCATATTAGATACAACGAAATTTGCTATAAAGTAGAAAATCTAGTGTGGTTTTAATGTGGACACGAGTGTTTTCAGGTCATGTTTCAGAGTGCCTGAAATGACCTCCTTTTTAGTCAGAAATGGGCTGAAGGGGATTCTAAGCTTGGTTACAAACACCTGAGTAGAGTTTGAGGCATATGATACTTTGATGCTGTTCTACCTATAGAAGCATGGTAGGGAGGTATGGCCAGTGAGAAGAACAATGAGCAGTAGGTACTCCATTGTCAAGCTGGTCAGAATAGAATGTGTGGTCCACAATCTCAGTGCTTTGGGAGGCCGAGGTGGGCAGATCACAAGATCAAGAGATCGAGACCATCCTGGCCAACAAGGTGAAACCACATCTCTACTAAACATACAAAAATTAGCTGGGTGTGGAGGTGCGTGCCTGTAGTCCCAGCTACTTGGGAGGCTGAGGCAGGAGAATCCCTTGAACCTGGGAGGCAGAGGTTGCTGTGAGCCGAGATCACGCCACTGCACCCTGGCCTGGTGACAGAGCAAGACTCCATCTCAAAAAAAAAAAAAAAAAAAAAAAAAAAAAGGAATGTGTGGTAGTAGTGAAGAATCCAAGAAATTAAATAGGCTAGGTATAAATGTAAAAGAGATTAGAAATAATTTCGGGTAGTCATTGGATTTCAAGACAGGCAACTGACAGAAATTGACAGAGCTGAATTCTACCAGACGTATAAAGAAGAGCTGGTACCATTTCTACTGAAACTATTCCAAAAATTGAGGAGGGACTCCTCCTTGACTCATTCTGTGAGGCCAGAATCATTCTGATACCAAAACCTGGCAGAGACACAACAACAAAAAAACTTAAGGCCAATATCCTTAATAAAATATAGATGCCAAAGTCCTCAACAAAATACTAGCAAACTGAATCCAGTAGCACATCAAAATACTACTCCACCATGATCAAGCAGGCTTCATCCCTGGGATCCAGGGTTGGTTCGACTTACACAAATAAATAAATGTGAGCTCATCACATAAACAGAACTAAAAACAAAAACCACATGATTAGCTCAATCGATGTAGAAAAGGCTGTCAATAAAATTCAACATCTCTTCAGGTTAAAAACCCTCAAGAAAGTAGGCAGTGAAGGAACATAATTCAAAATAATATGAACTATCTATGACATACCCACAGCCAACATCATACTGAATGAGCAAAGCTAGAAGCCTTCCCCTTGAAAACTGGAGCAAGAAAAGAATGCCTTCTCTCACCACTCCAACTGCCTTCTCTCACCACTCCAATTCAACATATTACCGGAAGTCCTGGACAGAGCAATCAGACAAAAAAAAAAAAAAAAAAGGTATCCAAATAGGAAGACAGGAAGTCAAACTATTCCTGTTTACAGATGCTATGATTCTATTCCTAGAAAATTCTAGTCTCTGCCCAAAAGCTCCTTGATCTGATAAGCAACTTTGGAAAAGTTTCAGGATACAAAATCAATGTACAAAAATCAGTAGCATCCCTATAAACCAACAAGATCCAAGGTGAGAGCCAAATCAAGAGCGCAATTCCATTCACAATAGCCACAAAAAGAATACAATATCTAGGAATACAGCTAACCGGGGAGGTAAAGGATCTCTACGATGAGAGTCACAAAACACTGCACAAAGAAATCAGAGATGACATAAACAAACAGAAAAACATTCCATGCTCATGGATAGGAAGAATCAATATTGTTGAAATGCCATACTGCCCAAAGCAATTTACAGATTCAGTGCTATTCCTATCAACCTACCAATGACATTTTACACAGAATTAGAAAAAAAAAAAAAAACTTATTTAAAAATTCATATGAAACCACAAAAGAGCCCAAATAGTCAAGGTAATCCTAAGCAAAAGGAACGAAGCTGGATGCATCACATTACCCAACTTCAAACTATACTACAAGACTATAGGAACCAAAACAGCATGGTACTGGTACAAAAGCAGACACACAGATCAATGGAACAGAATGAGAGCCCTATTAGAGACCAGAAATAATGCTGCAAATCTACAACCATCTGATTGACAAAATCCACAAAAATGAGCAATGAAGAAATTTGTTCATTTATTGAATGGACTCCCTATTCAATCAATGGTGCTGGGATAAATGGCTAGTCATGTGTATTAGATTGAAACTGGACCCCTTCCTTATTTATACCATACACAAAAATCAACTAAAGATGGATTAAAGACTTAAACATAAAACCTAAAACTATAAAAACCCTGGAAAATAACCTAGGAAATACCATTCTGGATATAGGACCTCGAAAAGATTTCATAACGAAGCAATTGTGATGCAAACAAAAATCAACAAATGGAACCTAATTAAAATAAGAGATTCTGCATAGCAAAAGAAACTATCAACAGAGTAAACAGACAACCTACATTATGGGAAAAAATATTTGCAAACTATGCATTCAGCAAAGGTCTAATATCTAGCATCTATTAGGAGCTGAAACAAATTTACAAGCAAAAATCAACCCCATTAAGAAGTGGGCAAAGGACATGAACAGATACTTTTTTGAAATAACATATACATGTGGCCAAAAAGCATATGAAAAAATGCTAAGCATGACTGATCATTAAAGGAAAGAAAATCAGGGGGTGCACCCAAGATGGCCAAATAGGAACAGCTCCAGCCTCCAGCTCCCAGCGTGAGCGACACAGAAGACAGGTGATTTCTGCATTTTCAACTCAGGTACCAGGTCATCTCACTGGGGCGTGTCGGACAGTTGGCGCTGGTCTGCAGGTGCAGCCTGACCGGTGAGAGCTGAAGCAGGGCAAGGCATCGCCTCACCTGGGAAGCGCAAGGGGGAAGGGAATTCCTTTTCCTAGGCAAAGGAAATTGAGACACACAACACCTGGAAAATTGGGTAACTCCCACCCTAATACTGTGCTTTACCAAGGGTCTTAGCAAATGGCACACCAGAAGATTATATCCCACACCTGGCCCAGAGGGTCCCAAGCCCACAGAGCCTCCCTCATTGCTAGCACAGCAGTCTGAGATCTAACTGCAAGGTGGCAGTGAGGCTGGGGGAGGGGTGCCCGCCATTGTTGAGGCTTAAGTAGGTAAACAAAGCCACCAGGAGGCTCGAATTGGGTGGAGCCCACCACAGCTCAAGGAGGCCGGCCTGCCTCAGTAGACCTGTCCTCTGGGGACAGGGCATAGCTAAAAAAAAGCAGCAGAAACCTCGGGAGAGGAAAATGCCCCTGTCTGACAGCTATGAAGAGAGCAGTGGATCTCCCAGCACAGAAGTTGAGATCTGAGAACAGACAGACTGCCTGCTCAAGTGGGTCCCTGACCCCTGAGTAGCCTAACTGGGAGACATTCCCCACTAGGTGCAGACCGACACCTCACACCTCACACGGCGGGGTACACCCCTGAGACGAAGCTTCCAGAACAAGAATCAGATAGCAACACTCACTGTTCAGCAATATGCTATCTTCTGCAGCCTCTGCTGCTGATACCCAGGCAAACAGGGTTTGGAGTGGACCTCAAGCAAACTCCAACAGACCTATAGCTGACGGTCCTGACTGTTAGAAGGAAAACTAACAAATAGAAAGGACACCCACACCAAAACCCCATCAGTATGTCACCATCATCAAAGACCAAAGGCAGATAAAACAACAAAGATGGGAAAAAAGCAGTGCAGAAAAGCTGGAAATTCAAAAAATCAGAGCGCATCTCCCCCTCCAAAGAAACGCACCTCATCGCCAGTAACGGAACAAAGCTGGATGGAGAATGACTTTAACAGGTTGAGAGAAGAAGGCCTCAGTCGATCAAACTTCTCAGAGCTAAAGGGGGAACTATGTAACCAGCGCAAAGAAACTAAAAACCTTGAAAAAAGAATGGATGAATGGAAAACTAGAATAATCAATGCAGAGAAGACCTTAAAATAACTGACAGAGATGAAAACCATAACACAAGAACTACGTGACAAATGCACAAGCTTCAGAAATGACTCGATCAACTGGAAGAAAGAGTATCAGCAAATGATGATCAAATGAATGAAATGAAGCAAGAAGAGAAGTGTAGAGAAAAAAAAGTAAAAAGAAATTAACAAAGCCTCCAAGAAATATGGGATTATGTGAAAAGACCAAATCTACATCTGATTGGTGTGCCTGAAAGTGACCGGGAAAACGGAACCCAGTTGGAAAACACTCTGCAGGATATCATCCAGGAGAACCCCCCGCCAACCTAGTAAGGCAGGCCAACATTCAAATTCAGGAAATACAGAGAACACCACAAAGATATTCCTTGAGAAGAGTAACTCCAAGACACATAATTGTCAGATTCACCAAAGCTGAAATGAAGGAAAAAATGTTAAGGGCAGCCAGAGAGAAAGGTTGGGTTACACACAAAGGGAAGTCCATCAGACTAACAGCAGATCTCTCAGCAGAAACTCTCCAAGCCAGAAGAGAGTGGGGGCCAATATTCAACATTCTGAAAGACAATAATTTTCAACCCAGAATTTCATATCCAGCGAAACTAAGTTTCATAAGTGAAGGAGAAATAAAATCCTTTACAGAAAAGCAAATGCTTAGAGATTTTGTCACCACCAGGCCTGCCTTACAAGAGATCCTGAAGGAAGTACTAAACATGGAAAGGAACAACAGGTACCAGTCATTGCAAAAACATGTCAAAATGTAAAGTCCCTCGATGCTGGGAAGAAACTGCATCAACTAGCGAGCAAAATAACCAGCTAATATCATGACAGGATCAGGTTCACACATAACAATATTAACATTAAATGTAAATGGACTAAATGGTCCATTTAAAAGACACAGACTGGCAACCTGGATAAAGAGTCAAGACCCATCAGTTTGCTGTATTCAGGAGACCCATCTCACACGCAGAGACACACATAGGCTCAAAATAACGGGATGGAGGAAGATCTACCTAGCAAATGGAAAACAACAACAACAAAAAAAAGCAGGGGTTGCAATCCTAGTCTCTGATAAAACACACTTTAAACCATCAAAGATCAAATGAGACAAAAAAGGACATTACATAATGGTAAAGGGATCAATTTATCAGGGAGAGCTAACTATCCTAAATATATATGCACCCAATACAGGAGCACCCAGATTCATAAAGCAAGTCCTTAGAGACTTACAAAGAGACTTAGACTCCCATGCAATAATAATGGGAGACTTTAACACCCCACTGTCAACATTAGACAGATCAATGAGGCAGAAAGTCAACAAGGATATCCAGGAATTGAACTCAACTCTGCACCAAGTAGACCTAATAGACATCTACAGAACTCTCCACCCCAAATCAACAGAATATATATTCTTCTCAGCACCACATTGCACTTATTCCAAAATTGACCACATAGTTGGAAGTAAAGCACTCCTCAGCAAATGTAAAAGAACAGAAATTATAACAAACTGTCTCTCAGACCACAGTGCAATCAAACTAGAACTCAGGACTAAGAAACTCAGTCAAAACCGCTCAACTACATGGAAACTGAACAACCTGCTCCTGAATGACTACTGGGTACACAACCAAAAGAAGGCAGAAATAAAGATGTTCTCTGAAACCAATGAGAACAAAGATACAACATACCAGAATCTCTGGGACACATTTAAAGCAGTGTGTAGAGGGAAATTTATAGCACAAATGCCCACAAGAGAAAGCTGGAAAGATCTAAAATTGACACTCTAACATCACAATTGAAAGAACTAGAGAAGCAAGAGTAAACAAATTCAAGAGCTAGCAGAAGTCAAGAAATAACTAAGATCAGAGCAGAACTGAAGGAGATAGAGACACAAAAAACCCTCCAACAAATCAATGAATCCAGGACCTGGTTTGAAGATCAACAAAATTGATAGACTGCTAGCAAGACTAATAAAGAAGAAAAGAGAGAAGAATCAAATAGACGCAATAAAAAATGATAAAGGGGATATCACCACCGACCCCACAGAAATACAAACTACCATCAGAGAATACTATAAACACCTCTATGCAAATAAACTAGAAAACCTAGAGGAAATGGATAATTTCCTGGACACTTACACTCTCCCAAGACTAAACCAGGAAGAAGCTGAATTCCTGAATAGACCAATAGGAGGCTCTGAAATTGAGGCAATAATTAATAGCCTACCAACCAAAAACAGTCCAGGACCAGAAGGATTCACAGCCAAATTCTACCAGAGGTACAAGGAGGAGTTGGTACCATTCCTTCTGAAACTATTCCAATCAATAGAAAAACAGGGAATCCTCCCTAACTCATTTTACGAGGCCAACATCATCCTGATACCAAAACCTGACAGAGATACAAAAAAAAAAAAAAAAAAAAAGAGAGAGAATTTTAGACCAATATCCCTGATGAATATCGGTGCAAAAATCCTCAATAAAATACTGGCAAACCAAATCCAGTAGCACATCAAAAAGCTTATCCACCATGATCAAGTGGGCTTCATCCCTGGGATGCAAGGCTGGTTCCACATACACAAACCAATAAACGTAATCCAGCATATAAACAGCCATAAGTAGAAAGCTGAAACTGGATCCTTTCCTTACTCCTTAAACGAAAATTAATTCAAGATGGATTAGAGACTTAAATGTTAGACCTAAAATCATAAAACCTTAGAAGAAAACCTAGGTAATACCATTCAGGACATAGGCATGGGCAAAGACTTCATGTCTAAAACACCAAAAGCAACGGCAGCAAAAGCCAAAATTGACAAATGGGATCTAATTAAACTAAAGAACTTCTGCACAGCAAAAGAAACTACCATCAGAGTGTACGGGCAACCTACAGAATGAGAGAAAATTTTTGCAATCTACTTATCTGACAAAGGGCTAATATCTAGAACCTATAAAGAACTCAATCAAATTTACAAGAAAAAAACAAACAATCCCATCAAAAAGTGGGCAAAGGACATGAACAGACACTTCTCAAAAGAAGACATTCATACAGCCAACAGACACATGAAAAAATGCTCATCATCACTCACCATCAGAGAAATGCAAATCAAAACCACAATGAGATACCATCTCACACCAGTTAGAATGGCGATCATTAAAAAATCAGGAAACAACAGGTGCTGGAGAGGATGTGGAGAAATAGGAACACTTTTACACTGTTGGTGCGACTGTAAACTAGTTCAACCATTGTGGAAAACAGTGTGGCGATTCCTCAAGGATCTAGAACTAGAAATACCATTTGAGCCAGCCATCCCATCACTAGGGATATACCCAAAGGATTATAAGTCATGCTGCTATAAAGACACATGCACACGTATGTTTATTGTGGCACTATTCACAATAGCAAAGACTTGGAATCAACCCAAATGTCCATCAGTGACAGACTGGATTAAGAAAATGTGGCACATATACACCATGGAATACTGTGCAGCCATAAAAAACGGATGAGTTTATGTCCTTTGTAGGGACATTGGTGCAGCTGTAAACCATCATTCTCAGCAAACTATCGCAAGAACAGAAAATCAAATATCGTATGTTCTCACTCATAGGTGGGAATTGAACAATGAGATCACTTGGACACAGGAAGGGGATCATCACACACCAGATCCTATTGTGGGGAGGGGTTGGGGGTAGGGATGGCATTAGGAGATATACCTAATGTAAATGACGAGTTAATGGGTGCAGCACACCAACATGGCACATGTATACATATGTAACAAACCTGCACGTTGTGCACATGTACCCTAGAACTTAAAGTATAATAATAATAATAATAATAATAATAATAATAAAAGGAAAGCAAATCAAAATCACAATGAAATACCTTTTCACACCAGTCAGAATGGCTATTACTAAAAGTCAAAAGAAACCAGATGCTGGTGAGGTTGTGGAGAAAAGGGAAAACTTATACACTGCTGGTGAAAATGTAAAATAGTTCTTCCATTATGGAAAACAGTTTGAGGATTTCTCAAAGAACTTAAAACAGAATTACCATTTGACCCAGCAATCCCATTATTGAGTACATACCCAAAGGAATATAAATCATTCTACCATAAAGACACAAGCACACATATGTTCACTGCAGCACTGTTCACAATAGCAAAGACATGGAATCAATGTAAATGACCATCAATGGCAAACTGGATAAAGAAAATGTGGTACATGTACACCATGGAATACTAAAAAAGAATGAACTCATGTTCTTTGCAGCAACATGGATGGAGCTAGATGCCACCATCCTAAGCAACCTAATGCAGAAACAGAAAATCAAAACTGCATGTTCTCACTTATAAGTGGGAGCTAAACATGGAGCACATATGAAGACAAAGAAAGGAACAACAGACACAGGGACCTACTTGAGGGTGGTGGGTGGGAGGAGGGTGAGGGGGCTGAGAAACTACCTATTGGGTACTATGCTTATTATGTGGGTGACGAAATAATCTGTATCCCAAACCCCTGCAACACGCAATTTACCTATATAATGAACCTGCACATGTACCCCTGAACCTAAAATAACAGTTTAAAAGAACTTTCTGGAAATAAATACATAAAGATGGGGAATTGAGTAGTTTTCTCATCAGGACTGTGGTGGAAATGGTACTGATTTATACCTATCTGAAGAAGTAGGCAGGGAAAATAACCTTTTCATAGAATGAATGGACCTAAAAGGAAAAAAAAAAAAGCTGCAGCAGAAAAAGCCTTGCCCATTGTGGATACTATATTCCCCATCTCAGCACATGCCATCTTCCTAACCAACAAATTAAAAAACCTGGGAACCATGGTAGACCCTGGCTTCCCATGTCCTATCAGTGGCCAGGTGATTCTAATGCTTAACACCCTTCACATCGTCAGTGGACTCAATGTTTATGAACCACTTCCCAAATTCATATGTTGAAATCGTAACCCCCAAGCTGACAGTATGAGGAGGTGGGGACTTTGGGAGGTGATTAGGTTATCAAAGCAGAGGCCCCGTGAATGGGGTTAGTGCCCTTATGGAATGGGATTAGTGCCCTCAGAGAGATTCCTCACCCCTTCCACACTGTGAGGTTCCAGAGAAAAGGTAGCCAAGTATGAATGAAAATATAGGCCCTCACCAGACACCAAATCTGCCGGCACCTTGATCTTGGACTTCCCCACCTCCAGAACAGTGAGAATTAAGTTTCTGTTGTTTATGAGCTACCCATTTTGTGGTATTTTGTTATGGCAGCCCCAATGGCCTGTGACAATACCCATTTTTCCATTTCCTACTGCCTTATTCAGGCTCTGTCTTTTAAAAAATCTTTTATTGTGAAATGTAACCTAACATATTTATGACAAAGTTTATAATAGGAATGCACATCTTAATAATCATAAAGGTAATACCCAATGGAACCACAAACTTGGTAAAGAAATGAAAGTGTCCAGTCAGGTGCGGTAGCTCATGCCTGCAATCCTAGCATTTTGGGAGGCCAAGGTGGGTGGTCTCCTGGCCTGGTGATGGCCAGGAGATCAAGACCATCCTGTCCAACGTGAAACTCTGTCTTTACTAAAAATACAAAAATTAGCCGGGTGCGGTGGAGTGTGCCTGTAGCCCCAGTTACTCAGGAAGCTGAGGCAGGAGAATTGCTTGAACCTAGGAGGCAGAGGTTGCAGCAAGCTGATATTGCGCCATTGTGCTCCAGCCTGGGCGACAGAGCAAGCCTCCATCTCAAAAATAAAAATAAAAAAAATAAAAAAAATAAAAAAAACAACTTTCCATTATCCCAAGTGCTCTCCTGCCCAAACAAAATCTTCTTCCCTTCCTATCTGAGGTAACCTTTGTAATAGTTTTTCTTTGTTGTTGCTATCCTTTATGATTTTACCACTTAGATATGCATCCCTACACTATACAGCTTAATTTTGCCTGTTATGAATACCATCAAATTTTACATATTCTTTTGTGTCTTGCTTCTTTCAACATTGTTAGATTAATGCAGGCTATGTATGACATACGGTACATCCATTCACTCTCACTCCTGTATCGGATTCCATTATAGGTATATATGACAATATATCTATTCCCCTCAATGAGGTATGCCACTATATCTTTGTTAATACTTTTTCCTCTATTTGGAATCTATCTACCTTTCTAGATTCAGCTTAAGCATCGTCTTCTTTATGAAATCTTTTTAAAATGACCTTCAAGGTAGAATTGACCACTGTCTCCTGAACTCCCAATGTGTCATACACAAGTGTAGATCATGGCCAATATAACATTAATTTATTAGTACATCTGCCCTTCTCTAATAAACTTGAGGGCAGGACTCAGGTCTCCTTCATCTCAGTTGCTCCAGTGTCTGAGACTGTGGTATGGATTGAGTATATACACGATTCATGTTGGCTAAATAAGTGCATGGACTGTTAGAAAACTTTCAAGTGTAATACTTAGAACTTCAAAGAAATGAAGTATATGTGATCTATAGTAATGAACAAATTAAAAAGATGAACCTAATATAGTGGCCTGAGGTTCTGGATTTTAATATTCCTATAAAGCACCTGTCGCTATAGGATTCGGGTCTTGGTACAAGTCCTCCATGGCTGATATCATAAAACTCAATAGAATTCTTACCTGAGTATCAACTTTGGTCTTCATTCTTTATTGACTGCCAACTCATATGACCATTTCCCTATTACTGGTAGGCAAATAGGCAAATGCTAAACAACCTTGTTGAGGAAAATACAGTGAAAATGAATTTATTAAGAGCATACATTTTTCACCAGAGCACAATCTTCAAAGCAATATGCTACACTGTCATTATCTCATTACAGTAATTTCAAGACTTGCTCATGTTAACTTATTAAAAACATTTAAAATCATTTTCTTCATTGCAGGCACAACAAACTATCTCATTATCCAAATAGGATCAGAGCCAAATGATATGGCAAGGGATGGGATAAAAGAAATGCACATACGCAGGAAAAAGTCAGAGTTCAGATAAAGGCAGGCACACAGCAATATACAAGTGTAAACGACTGTTTGCCAAAGAAGTGATTTTTCAAAATGCTGGCACTATTATGTCACAATAGAGCTAAGCCATTATGCCTCTCACCTTACCCTAAGCTCTCTAGAGAAAACAAGATACTTTGTTAATTGACTAAAAGTTTTTCTTGCATAATACCTAGGTATAGCATGAATGAACCTCTACTCATTGTATATATGCCTAACATCACTATAAAACAATCCTATGTAGATATATGGATGACAACTTTTACATTAAAAGTAACAACAAACCATTTCAAATACATTGCCTAAGCAGGGGTTGGCAAACTACAGCCTGCAAGCCAAATCCAGCTGCCACATTTTTTCGTAAATAAAATTGTAATTGAAATGCAGCCATACTCATTCATTTACATATTATCTATGATTGCTCTTATACTACGATGGCACAATCAAACAGAGATGATATAAACCACAGTCTGAAAATATTAACTTTCTGGCTCTCTTCAGAAAAACTCTGCTGACCCCTGGTCTACAGCCTTGCTACCGTAAAGAAGTACCATGGACCTACAGCGTAGGCATTACCTGAGGGCTTATTCAAAAAGCAAAACATGAGGCTGCAACCAGACTGACCGGATCAGAATGTGCATTTTAAGTTGTCCCTGGTGATGAAAGTGAATATTAAAACTTTAGAAGCACTGGTGTAAAAAGAAATAAACTCACCAAAAAGGGGGTGGGTAAATTATTACTAGACTCACAATATTTATTATTAGACAGCAGAGAAGAGGGCTGCTTGCGAATATTTTTATAAAGACAAGAGAAAAGGAGGTGGATTGCAAATTAGGGAACACATTAATATTGCAGATGAAGGGGAGACATTTCTATTAAACAGCATCAATTTATACCCCTAGAGACTACGGGACATGTGAAAACTACTTTAACTCAGATGGCTAGGTACTTTGTTTTCTTTCATAAAAAAACCATTACTGCTGAGAGCTGGTCTGAGCCCCGTATCATTCTCCCTAGTACAAAAACAACAAGTAAATAAGAAACAAATTTGCTGATTTCAACCAAGTCCATTTGGTTGTCATATTCATTTCCTTTTTAAATACTCCATTCTCCCTGTGTAACGGAAAATTGTTTTTCCAATAAGGCAAATGGGTTATGATTTGCTCCCTGAAAATAAACGTTATAAAATCCACTCTAAATCTCTATTTTATCATGTGTTATTTGTGTTCCATTTGTAACAGGCTATATGCTGTCATTTGGGGTTGACTTTATCCAGCGCTATAAGGGTCTGGCAGAGATGAAAAGCATTTCCTCTTAAAGTTGCAAAGCCTGCTCTATTGTATTTACACTTAAGATCCTTAAGTTTTCTAAGTTTTCGAGTTGGGAAGTTTTACCTTATCCAACTTAGACACCTCCAAAAAGAAAAGCATAACATATAAAAAAGCACAAAACCCATTTTGTGACTTTCTCTTCTAACCAATAAATAGTGAAGCTCAGGCTTGTGAAAACCACATTAGAATTAGAATCCTCACTGGAAAAACAGCTTCACGAGCTAAGAAGACATCAGGCAATAATTTGAAAGAGAAAGTTATTGCTGCTTTGATAACTTTCAGTTACTCAGAGATTGTTACCTTCTGCCTCCAAACACACCCTGTTTTGGGCATGCAGGACTTAGCAGGAAGAAAATGTATTCAAGATAAAGGAATCCTTTGTCAAAGAGCTGAAATCAGAGATGACAAAATGACTTCTGCCACAGAAAATTGAAACCTTTTACCACTCCCTATTCTTCCAATTAAATCTGACAAAGAAGCAATGTGGCTGCTATTGTATGATATTTTTTTGGAGCACTGCCCAATGTTATAGCTAGAAGAAAATTCAGAAGAGGGCCAATACCCTCTGTTTAGAGACGAGAAAACTGAGGCCCAGACAGATTAAGTGTACTGTGCAAAGTCATGCCACAAGTTAGTAGGAGATCACCAGGATGAACACTCCTAGAGGACAGTCCTTTTCTTTACATTTTTGCACTTCCTAATTGTTAGTACTGTCCCTGGCACACAGTAGGCATTCAAAAATTGTTAGTTCAACTGAATTCCAGGCCAAAGTTTTTTCCATTGTACCATGCTTATTCATGTTTAACAATGGATTAGTCTTTTTTCTCTTCCAAAAGAATCATAAGTCAGATTTCAAATTATGCTTTTACACAGGTATAATTAAATCTTTAAAAGGTGGGATGGCAAAAAAATTAGAGGCTAGAGTGTAACAGACATTTTACAACCTGCAGATGCCAGCAGCAGGCAGCTCCCATCCTACTTCACTCCCACATCCCTCACAGTATAACGGCAATTATATTCCAGGGTGAATAATATAATTATCTAAATGAAACCAGGAAGGGAAAAATAAAGCATCCAACATAAAAGGATTAGCTGCTCAAGGACTTGCGGTTGAGGGAGGCAGGAGGACGGATCCAGGCTGACAATTTCATAAAGTAGCCATCAATTATTTAAATCATTGTGACTTTTCAGACAGCATTCTGGACAGCAAGGGGGGAAAAAAAACTCTGAAATTTTGAAAACCATAAATTAAGACTGAGATGTGTGTTATTCGGTTTTGGAGTGAAACGTGTTCTGCCTTTAGAGAGAGGAGCAAAAGGAAAGGCAAAGTCACCCTAAGTAGGAGGTGGTTCAAGATGTTCCTTTACTGGAACTTCAGCAGAACAAAATATTTCTTTTACAGTACAAGTGTCAATGCTGTTAGAATCCAATATAAATACGTCATCCAGCACATGAAAGGTTAACAGGTAAAACAGAAATAGAATTGGGCCAGAAGGAGAAGGGCCTGAATTCTACTATTGGATCTGCTATTTACCAGATATGTCATCTTAGACAAAGCACTTAATGTGTTGAACTTGACTCCAGTAAAGAAATTAATTTCTAAGGTATACCTTCCAGCCTTAACATTCTAGTGAAGTCTAGCCTTTATATGATAGAGAATACCAATGCTAGCTGGGGAAAATTAATAATGTAGGCTAACTATACACAATCAGGCTTTTATTGAAAAGATTTATGACTCAGAATAATTATCCCATGTATATGAGTTTGGCTAAAACATTGCCTGACTGCTATATTTCCATCATGTAAGTAAACGAGCCTGTGCCTATATGTCCAGAACCTGAAAGAAATAGGGAAACAGAATTGAAATAAGCATAGAATTTTTGCTATTACTTGAGGTATTTGCATTTGCTAAGCTAGCACTAAGGCAATTAATTATTTCTACCCAGGCACAAGGTCTGTAATTGGGTTAGTAATCATGAAGTTAATCTGGTCAACAGTTTCATGAGCCAGTTAGCTTGGTTTTCCCTAGATAAAGCTGGTTGACAAAGAGTAAAGATAGCTTCTACTCCATTCATTTATGATGATTTCTATAAAATGACTCCATAAAAAGGCAATATTATAAATATATAATCACATAAATATTTAACTAATGCATTTTAGACAAATATATGAACTATAACATGATTTTTAAAAATATACTTACCCAGGGACTAATTAAAAACATTCACCAACTATGTGAAAGGAAAATAAATCTTGGGACCCCCCCAATTCATTAAGCTACAGCAAAAAAGTGAAGCTGGAAACTGCTTAGGGCAAACCTGCCTCCCATTCTATTCAAAGTCATCCCTCTGCTCACTGAGATAGATGCATATCTGATTGCTTCCTTTGGAAAGGCTAATCAGAAACTCAAAAGAATGCAATCCCTTGTCTCTTACCTACCTATGAACAGGAAGTCCTGTCCCCACTTTGAATTGTCCCATCTTTCTGGACCAAATCAATGTACATCTTACATGTATTGATTGATGTCACATGTGTCCTTAAAATGTATAAAACAAGGCTGTGCCCCGACCACCTTGGGCACATGTTGTCAGAACCTCCTGAGGCTGCATCATGGGCACGCGTCCTTAACATGTTGTCAGAACCTCCTGAGGCTGCATCATGGGCACGCGTCCTTAACTTTGGCAAAATAAACTTCCTAGATTTACTGAGACCTGTCTCAGATATTTGGGCTTCACAACTGTAACATAAATTACAACTTATCTCTGACTTTTTTTTCACTGTATTATTTCATTTTCACACTGCTGATAAAGGCATACCCAAGACTGGGAAATTTATACATGCAAGAGGTTTAATGGATTTACAGTTCCACCTGGCTGGGGAGGCCTCAAAATCATGGCAGAAGGCAAAGAGGAGCAAGTCCTGTCTTACATGGAGGACAGCAGGCAAAAAAAAGAGAGCTTGTGCCAGGAAATTCCCATTTTTAAAATTATCAGATGTTGTGAGACTCATTCACTATCATGAGAACAGTGCAGGAGAGACTCCCCCCGCCCCTTAGTTCAATCACCTCCCACCGGGTTCCTCCTATGACACGTGGGAATTGTGGGAGTTACAATTCAAGATGAGATTTGGGTGGGGACACAGCCAAACCATATCATTCACTTAAAGAGAAATCTTAAATTTTCTATTATTTATGTTCTATGTATCAAAACGCTTCTGATCACTTGCTGTTTACAAATTTCTTGTCATGTTGGCTGTTGGACAAAGTTCTTTCTGCACTTATACTTTGGCTCCTCTGCTCATACACCTTCCACCCTATTAATTCTTGTTAGGAATAATGCTCAAAATCCTAAGGAAATTGAGCACTGGAACAAAGGATTCTTAGAAAAACAATTTTACTTCTGTGCAGAGGGGTGCCTCCTTGGCCAGCTGCCATGAGAGCACACCTGAACAAAGGGACATGAGAGCCTTTAGTCCTGACACAACTCCTGCCCCTGTACCCTTTCCTCAATGGCCGGGGTCGGGTCGTACAATCTAAACCGATCCCGGATGGCTAAACATTTGTTTTTTTTTTTTAGATAAGGTGGGCACTTAAAAGAAAGTGGAGGGGAAGGGAAAGGGGTGTCTGTAATGAGCTAGATAGTCCTCTTTCCAAATAAGGAAAGGAATGTGAGCCAGTACTGAGAACGCCTGGTACTGTGGCATGCCTGGGCATCTAACAAAGGCAAAAAGGAAAAAAAGGAAAAAAAGGAGAAAAAGGGAAAAGGTGGGGGGTACTATGAATTAAAGAATAAAAGATTGATCAGATTATTTGAAGAGAAACCTCATCATATCCCACAATTCTGCTTCAAATGAGGAGAGCTTGTTAATCTAGTCAAGCCTCTGAGATTATGTTATATCTTACTAATATGCAGGGTCACTGTGCATTCAAGCTGGGGGGTGTGCTTGGTACCCCTTCCTGTGTGTTCCATCTGCTAGGCAGTAAATATACTTCATTTTCTCTATTCTACCTTCGTCACCAATAACTCGTATATAAGTCAGGTTCTAACTGGCCCAGTTGAATCAGTCACCTAATACTGAAAGCTGTGCAAGGGTCAGGTACGGTGACTCGTACCTATAAATCCAGAACGCTGGGAGGCCGAGACAAGCTGATCGCTTGAGCCCAGGAGTTTGAAACCAGCCTGGCCAACATGGCAAAACCCCATCTCTATAAAATATACAAAATAAATTAGGTGGGTGTGGTGGCACATGCCTGTGGTCCCAGCTACCTGGGAGGCTGAGTTGGGAGGATCACCTCAGTCCAGGAGATCAAGGCTTCAGTGAGCCATGACTGTACTACTGCTTTCCAGCCTGGGTGACAGAGTGAGACCCTGTTTCAAAAACCAACCAACCAACCAACCAAAGGTATGCAGGCTGGAAGCAAGAGGCTTCTGAAAGGCCTCCTGGTCAAAGCCATCTCTTCCTGGAAGCTTAACAAAAACAACTCCTAGTTAGCTCTTGACAAAGGAAGATTTCATTTACCATTTGGTGAGCTCCTTTGGGTTTAGCTCCCTCTATAAGAAATATCTGGGAGGAACCCCAAATCCCAGAAAAAATGACTTGTTGCTATCTCTAAATGACTTGGTAAAATAATTATATTTGTTCTTTTGTCTTATTAATCAATTCCAGGTTTCCAGATACCTAAATATCCCTAGGCCTTTTTTTTCCTTCTTAGGGGCAAGAACTGATTATTCACCTTTACATGAAATTTCTCTCCTATTATTTGAGTTGGAAGAAGAAAAATCATTGTGTTAAGTTTTGCAGGAGTCTACCACCTGACTTGTGGTCTTTGTTAGAGCTTTAACAGTGTGTCTTCAGCAAGTTAGGTTGGTTTGGGGGGTGTGTGTATGTGCATGTGTGTGCATCTATGTGTGTTAAGGGTGTGTTTTTCCTGGAAAGAACTGCTAAATATTATCTTTTCTATAAAAGAGCCTAAGAATGATTTAAGTATTTTTACTTTTGCCTTTTTCTTAGATTCAACAGTTTACATGTTATATGTATAGTTTTATGAAAGCACTTACCACTGATATACTTGTTTACTTGTAAATCTCCCTCTACCACACCACAAGCCCACTGACCCCTACGATTTCAATACATTAAAAAAATCCAACTGATTAGAAAGCTTATATACACACAAAACCTAAACATAAGTGTTTATAACAGTTTTATTCATAATCACTCTAAATGGAAGCAACCAAGATGTCCTTCAATAGGTGAATGTATTTGAGAATCTATGGTATATCAATACAATGCAATATTATTCAATGATAAGAAGAAATGAGTTATCAAGTCGTGAAAAGCCATGAATGAATCTTAAGCATATTACTGAGTGTAAGAAGCCAGTCTGAAAAAGGCACTTCTTGTATGATTCCAATGATATGAATTCTGGAAAAGGCAAAACCATGGAGACAGTGAAAAAATCAGTGGATGCCAGAGTCTTACGGAGAAGGGAGAAATGTTGAATAGGTGAAGTATGGGAATTTTTTAGGGTAGTAAAAACCATTCTGTGTGATATCATAATGGTAGATACATGACATATTGCATTGCCAAAACTCACAGAACTTTAAAGCACAAAGAATGAACATTAATGTATGCAAATTAAAAACATCATTTGGGTTATCATGGAATCCTAGGATTTAGTGCAGAATGTGACAAAACTATCTACCTATTACAAATGTATAAAACAATGTCTTTGAAGAGGGTAGGGAGAAAAGGTACTGACCCAAGTAACACTGGAAATGAGTATAGTCTATAAGACTAAAGGCAAAAGAAACTATACAAGTACTGTATACTAGCTGATAAAGTTGTTTCCCACAAGGGTATGCGGTAACAATTCTGACACTGCTATATGTATATATTGGAATTGAATGACTGTGTTATTGTTACACATGTATACTAGACTCCATGTATACAGTTAAGTAAACTAATGGCAGATGGTGGGAGCCAGGTTTCTCACTGAGGGAGAGGTAGGTCACACCTAACTGAGAGGAGGCTAGAATGCTCCACATAGTAATGGATTAGTGTTGGAGACATCATTATGAACTCGTTTTTGGCTTAATGTAGATATAAATGGTTACATATAGAAATATATACAGATATGAATATATTCAAGGGTTAGTATACACACATATATTTTTCCTTTCAATGTCAGCTGAGTGGGCCTAGAAATAATGACACTCAAGTAATAAGAAACATTCTAAAACCCCAGATCTTGTTTTCCAATACTAGTCTCTAATAAAGGAACTAGGATTCCTAGAAAAATGGCTGATTCTAGGCCTGGGGCAGGCAATATACAAGATGAGCCAGGAGCACCTTGTAGTGCCAGAGAGTAAGGAGGTGCCTTAAAAAAAAAAAAAAATCACAAAGATGGGAACTTAGGAGATAACAGAAGCCAATCAAAGAAGCTCCTGATGTCCAAAGCTAGACATCAGCAGCAAAATAAAGTGGATTATAACTCCAAGAATAAAATACAAATCTATAAGTCTATACTGACAAATAAATAACCAAATAATTACATAAATGAAGGAGAACAGACAGATCTCTCATGTAGAAGCATTCTAAATCAAATCATTTATCCTGATACTCCACCGTCAAGGAAGTGGAGACTAACTCCCTGCACGTTAAGTGTGTGGGCTGGGCAAAGTGGCTTCCTTCCAAAGAATACACTGTGGAGAGGGGGTAAAAGTAACTCGGTAGTGAAAAAAACCTGACAAGTATTGCCTCAAGCAGGTAATCAAGGTTAACATCAACAGTGCTAAGTCATATTGATAGTGTATACCCTGGTAAGATGTGATGAAAATGTCTCCCAGAAACACATAATCCCAGTGAAATCATGAGAAAAATAGCAGACAGACACATATTGCAGGACATTCTACTAAATACCTAACCAGCACTCCTCAAAACTGTCACGGTCATTAGAAGAAAGGAGAGTGAGAAAACTGTCACATTTAAGAGAGCCTAAGAAGCCATAACAACTAAATGTATTGTGGTATCCCAAACAGCAAGAGGGCATATACACACACACATATAACACATACACACAAAACAAGGCAGTATGAATAAAGTATTATTAGTTAATAATAATGTGTCAATACTGGCTCATTAATTGCAATAACTGCACCATAGGAATACAGGTGTAAGATATTCATACAATAGGGAAAGTGGGGGTATATGGAACTCTTTGTACTGTCTTTGCAACACTGATAAATCTGTAACTTTTCTGAAATAAAGTTTATTTTTTTAAAAACACAAATATTTGATACTCCTTTCCTTGGCAAAACAACAGAAGTTTGCTTTTACACACCCTACCCCAAACCAAGTAAGCCAGAGGCCACACTTTAACATAGCTGTTGGCAATTTTCATTTTATTCATTTAGCAAATAAGTACCTACTATGTGTTAAAGATTTCTTTTGGCTCTAAAGCAACACTTTGAAAGGTTGGAAGAAAAGCATACTCCTCCTGTTCAAGAGGCAAGAAATTAACCGACAGGCCAGCCTTCTCTCTGCTCGGGCAGGCTGCTCACTCTGGTAAAGCCTCAGAAGCCATGGGCAAACACAGCAAACAAGGTCACCGGAGCACTTCTGCAAGTGCCTGATAGGCAGCCTTGACCTTGAAATGACCAAGGGGACAACAAATTCCGAAATGCTTTGTGGAATAAAAAGGAAGAAGCAATTAAGCTCCTGCAGCTGAAATGGGGCAAAGAGAAGTAGTGTGTGTGCAGTGAGAAGAGGTGGAGAATAGCTCTCATTTAAGTGTAGTTATCTGTATTTGACTCTGTAGCTATTTGCAAGTGAATACTCAGGGTATTCTGGACTTCACAGATATGACCACCCATCATGGGAACAGCTGTAACTATAAAGGGGAAAAAAGGAGATAAAAATGAAGAAGAAAAAGAAAGGGAAACTAGAAGGCTAGATAGCTTTTTTTTTTTCCTCCTCAAAAGACTCGATTTCCAATATGCACAATCCAGAAAGGACATAATGACATAGATAATCTGTTAATGAACTGGCGGCATGTTGCCTTTTCCCCAAAGCAGGACTTTAACTGACAGAGCTCCTGTGTATCTAAAAAAGTAACAAATGAGAAATGTACAGCTTAAACTTTAAACAAATGTGAGTGTGCTAAAGCCAAGATGGCTGCCCCTGTGGACACGGAAGTGATGAGGAACCCCATTTGGTCACGCCTTTGAGGGCTCAGGAGGGAACACCCTCACGGAGATTCGTGAGTGCAATATTTACCCCAGAAAGTCAGACTGTTGGGTGGTTTGGTCAACCAGCACAATAATTCAAAAGACTGATGACAAATGCTAAGCTCGGCACAATGCTGGGGCTCACCGGATCTCAGGCAGCCATGACGCCATCACCCAAAACTTTGGTCTGGAGAGAAACACATACAACTTTGTCTCCCCTTCAGAGCTGAACTTAGTGGATCTCTGTCTCAGCTGCCTCTGGGACCCCAGGCTCTCTACCCCTTAATCCTGTCTGAACTGCCAAGGTCCACTGTTCCTTAAAAGCGCATCCATTTGAACACGTCCCTTCTCTAAAAACTGTCACCATTCTGTATCAGTTCCATTTCAAAAGTAAACTGGTGTGTTTAGAGTTTGAGACCTCCCTGGTAGAGTTTTGTGTCCCCGTTAACCTTATTTCTCATTCTCCTTTCATTCCTTCACTCATTTAGACTCTCACTGTCTGATGAACACGCGATGGTCAGTTTTACCTTTTGTGTCTTTGCTTACGTTGTGACCGCTGTTCAGGGCACTTTTCTCCTCTGCCTTCTTCGTTTCTACACATCCTACAATGACCTAGGGCCCACTTCTTGCCTAAGGTCTCTCTTGAATCCTCCAACCTTCTGTCTCTCTCTCTTCAGCTCTTACAGTGAAAATCTTCTAAACCATCACATTCAGTACTCAATTATAAAGTGTCCTTTACTGTTCTTGGATTTGTAGGTGTGAGAAATTCCAGTTTCCTAATTAATTGATCCCTACTAAATTCCTGAGAAGGAGTCTTGCTTTAAATTTATTCTGTATCCCCATATCACCTTGTCCAGTGATAGCACAAAGCAGGTGTTTAATAAATACATATTAATCATTTCATTTTATTAAAATTTCAGTGGTGAAAATTCTTTCAATGTGTCATGTCACTCTTGTTTTAAGAGATGTGTTAGGTTTCACCAGCCCATCTGATATTGTCTATGCTAAGATTAAGTACACACAAGTTTTTGAGTAGGGCAGCATCCTTGAAAAGCATGAAGAAAAGCAGCTGCTTTATTTGAACAGTTAATCTTAAAGGGCCATTAAACTTTGAAGCTGAGATAGTCTTGTTTCTCTCCATTTTCTCACTAGAACATCTCTAAGCCAGAGCTGTAACATCCACATAGGGCAAAAACTGCTTAGAATAAGAACCTCAAAAATTTCCTAAGTACAGCAGTTCTCTGTCTACACTCATCTGGCTCCTACTAGCAATCTCGCACTATCAGCAATTCTGCTGCTCCCAAGAATGATAACTATCATTTGCTTGGGCTGTTGAGCCAGGCTTTTCTCTTCCTAGTATCTTTCAATGGGATGCTCTTCCTCTTCTCTAACATTTAAGGAAAAGAAATAAATCTGAAGATGCCTTTGTTAGCAAGTAAAGTCAAATATATTTCAGGCAAAGGCAGCCCTCTAAAGATCTGAGTGACAGAGTGTTAATGTATTTCAGTCCCTGCCAGCAGATCTGTCATAAGTCATTACCTTCTTTCCTGCTCATCTACCAACGAGTGGGCTGAGGCAAGATCAAAATGGACAGCAGCCAATCAAAACCTCAAAATGCTTACCCCAAGTAAGCCCTGTTTCATAGAACAGTCTAGGTGACAACTAAGACGACCATCAGTGGGGCTTCTTTGCTCATGATAGAAAGTAATCTCAGAGTCCTACTTTAAAACCCAGGGGTTCTCCCTATATTGATGTCATTCTGAAACAGCCTCGTGCTCAGACAAGTTTCTTAGCACCAAGCAAAGCTAGTAAACAAGTGTCACTGACTATAATTACTTTCTCATTCAGTAGTCCCTCATGACTCCTCTACCCAAGGAGATAAAGGCTTCCAGTTATTCTTTTTAAACTGACCTCATAACCCAGATGTAGTAGAGGAATTCTTTAAAAGTTGCATCTAAACTAAAATCTGTTCCAAATACATTAAGAGAGATTATAGATTGTTGAAGAAAACATTCAGAATAATGGTTGATCTCAAAAATAAAAAATGTTGAGATAATTAAGGATCCTTATAAAATGTGTAAGGTTGGTTGCAGATGATTTTCTGAAGACAAAAGAAAATAATGTTTATCTCTAGTCCCTGTGGTATTATTCCAAAACCCTAGCTGGCTATATTATATAGAAGCTAGTTTAAATACATTTAAATATTTTTTTTCTGTCATTGCTTTGCAGAAAGTTACTTACAGAAGTCTAGTTAACCAGGAACTTCTCTAAGAAAACCAGCCAGTCAGAGGAGATCCTGTTTCTTTTTCATTCGAAGGTAAGACAATAAGTTAATGATATTTATAGAAACTCAATTTGATCATATAATGGGCCTGTTCTGCCTGTATATTAAAAAAATCATCTTTGAGTGGCTCAACTCACAGCCTTCTTCATCAACAGTTATGAGGACAAGTTCCTTTGTAATATTATATCAATAAAGGCACTACTTATAGATGAATCATAAGCATGAGCTGGTCAATTTCCTTTTCCATGGAACTATGTGAAGGAAATGTTTGGATGAGTACTTTTAGAAAATAAATACTCTTTTGAAGCAACTACTTTCTTACTTAATGTATCTCTTTGTATGTTCAGATTTTCTAAGATTAAAATACTGGGAATAGCACCATGGTAAGGTACTCATGGAATGATGGGGAATTCATTTCTGTGAAGGCTGAAGAGGAATCAAAATGACCAGGTTTGGTTATGCTATAAAACAAATATAGAAAAACGTTAATGGTAGAATCTGGGTGGTGAGTATGTGGGTGTTCAGTGGACATTTTTTTCTAGATTTTTTGTATATTTAAAACATCTTTGTGATAAACTGGGGAAAAAATATTGCCAGGTTCTTGTACTGGTTGTCTAATCATGTATGAAACAAACCAGTAAATATTAGTGAAGCTTTCCACTTAGTAGAAAATATTTTTATTCATGTAGGTGTTTTCTTAGCACCACTCCCTTTAACACTAGTGGATTTTTTTTTTCCTGAATGGAGAAATATGTGGGCATGTGGACCACTAATAATAATTATGAAACAGATCAATATGTAGAAGACTTCATAAATCCCTGCTGAATCCATGATCCCATGGTACTTCTCATCCTAGTGTTTAGAGGTAGTCTATAGTCTGGGCAAGTGTCATTCTCATTTTATACATGAGAGAGGAGAAGCTCAGAGAAGGCAAGTGGCTTGGACTTGTCTAAGGTCATTGAGCTGATGATTATGGTGACCAAATCTACGTTTTATATCCATTTCCCACCTCACCATGATGAAACGTAGCAGTAAGCACTTTCAAAGATGGCTATGAAGAATCACAACAAAACTTCTACAAAATTAAAATGTACTAAATCAGTAACAGAATTAACAATACACAAGTAACACAACTGGACAAAAATGATCTGAAAACACAGACAAATGTTATCAGATCCCAAAAGTCTCTATTAGTAATAAAAGATTTAATTTGCTCTGGTGTCTTGGAAGTGAACAGGTGAGTGCTGGACAATCTAAATAAAGACAAGAACAAAGGCATCTTCCACTCCATCTTCCTCAATGAAGTCTTAGGTAGCCACAAGTGGTTATTTCTTGACATGAAGAGGCAAAATAATAGTTGGTGAATAAATAAAATAACAAAAGTAAAATGCAAAAAAAATCAAAACTCTGAGTGGTAAGTTAGTGTTTCTTTAGGTATCAATAAACACTAAAGAATCAGATTAGACCCCAAGGCATCTTGGTTCTAAGACTTATTTTTAGCACAGTGAGACCATTAGCACCATCTCTCAGCGCTTACAGGGGAAAAAAAATCAATTGATCAGTTCTCTTCAACCTAATGATTTTCATAATGACTTCCAGCAGACCTTAAATGGGACTAATCTATTTACACTAATAAAAGCTGAATCTATTCTGTACCAGAGAGTGGAAGGGCAACAACTGGCTGTGATGCAAACGCCGCTCAAACACAACGTTCTTCATATGAACATAATGTGATATGATGAGAACAATATGCTACTGCTGCTGGCCACACTTCCTTGGGAAACCAGAAGAAGTTACTGGCAGTGCCTTAGCTTGGCCGAGGAGATAATAGGTTTAGGCAGCAGTATAATTATCTCTAGCAAATTATTATACTGTAAGCAGCTGTGTCCACCAACTTTCAGTAAGAGCTCCAGCAATCACTCAGCCTACCAAACACTTTCACTTTGAACCTTATTGACATCTAGAATTTAGACCATCCTGGGCCTACTGCCTTAACAGAATACTTATTTATTTATTTTTTCTGTTTTAGAGACAGAGTCTGACTCTGTCATTCAGGCTGAAGTGCAGTGGCACGATCATTGTTCATTGCAACCTCAAACTCCCGAGCTTAAGTGATCCAGCCCTCCTGCCTCAGCCTCCCGAGTAGCTGGGACTGCAGGCATATACCATGACACCTGGCTAATTTTCTTTTTCTTTTCTTTCTTTTTCTTTTTTCTGGGGGTGGAGGGGACAGTTGCTTGCTATGTTGCCTGGGCTGATCTCAAATTCCTGGCCTCAAGCAATACCCCCACCTTGATCTCCCAAAGTACTGAGATTACAGGTGTGTACCACCCAGACTGGCCAACAGCAATACTTCTACACTGCTTCCTGCCAGAGAGTCTTCAAGGAAAACATAGCCAATTGAATCGACTGCATTCTAGTTATGAGCTGTAGTGGACTAAATAGTGTCTCCCTCCAAAATTGTACATGGAACTTCAGAATGTGACTTAACTTGGAAATCTTCTTAGATGTAATTAAGGTAAGGATTGAAATGAGATCGTCCTGGATTAAAACAAACACTAAATCCAATGAAAGTATCCTTACAAGAGCCAGTAAAGAAAACATGGAGATACAGGGGAGGCCATGTTACGATAGAGACAGATATTGCAGTTATGCTGCCAGAGCCAAATATCAATGGGAATCACCAGAAGCTGAAAGAGGCAAGGAAGGATCCCCCTCCAGAGCTTCGGAGGGAATGTGGCTCCTAGGCCTCCAGAACTGTGCAAGAATACATTTGTGTTGTTTTAAGGCACTAAGTTTATGGTAATTTGTCATGGCAGCCCTAGGAAACTAATCCCCTAGCTTTAATGGACAAAAATAGTGCATGCTGCTTCAGCTGCTAATAAACGACCAGCTGACAAACTCCAGGAAAAGGAGAAAGCACATGAAACAATATCTTCTCTTGCTGTCACACTAGGGTAGGAGAAGGCAGGAAAGAAGTTACTAGCTGGGTGCTAGAGTAGAAAGAACAGAAGGTGGGTAAACAGCAAGCTGGTGATGAGAAGATGCAGGCTGCAAATCTGGGCAGAGAGGGGAGGAGTTGGGGAGCAGTCAGTAGAGTTCAGGACGGAAGGCGGGTGTTAAGGGGCAGGCAGGAAATATATCAGAGCAGTCAATGCAGAGACATGCTCTCAGGTCACCTGGGGTAGGAAGGAGAGGGCACGTTTTAACCCATTACTCCATTTAACCACTAGAGTGTTGCTATGACACAGATTTTTTGATTCCCATTTTATAGGGGAAGAAATAGGTACAGAGAAGTTAAGCAATTTGGTGACAGCCACAAAGCTATCAAATGAAATGGCTGGGATTTAAATCCATTTGCATCTGATTCCAAGGCTTATGTACAAGGCTTGGTTCAAAGTATCCTACAGAGCAGTCTTTTATAAACCTGGCTGCATTAAAGAAAGCCTCAACTATATATATATAATATATATGTAATATTATGTATTATATATATTTTATATGTGTGTATATATATGTATTTTTGAGACAGGGTCTTGCTTTACTGCCCAGGCTGGAGTGCAGTGGCGCTATCTTGGCTAACTACAACCTCAACCTCCCGGGTTCAAGCGATTCTCCTGCCTCAGCCTCTGGAGTAGCTGGGACTACAGGTACGTGCCATCACACCCAGCTAACTGTTGTATTTTTAGTATAGACAGGGTTTCGCCATGTTGGCCAGGCTGGTCCCGAACTGCTGACCTCAAATGATTCACATGCCTCGGCCTCCCAAAGTGCTGGGATTACAGGTGTCAGCCACCACGCCTGGCCTTCAACAGTAATTTTTGATGTGCTATCTCTCCCAGCAATAACTGATACTACGGAGTAGAAAGATCGAGGCTGGTGGTACAAATTCTGGCTGCATGTTGGGATCATCTGGGCATCATACCAAACACTGATGCCCATGCACGCTCCACCCCTGACCAACCAATGGGATCTGGGAAGTGGTATTTTTAGGAAGTTCTTGGGTGATTCTAATGGGTGGCATTGGTGAGAATCACGCTGTAAGCCTACAGATATAAGTGGAAAGTGCAGCTGGCAGAGGAAGAGATGACAGAGTGGTGTTTGCAGGCAGATTCTAGCCATTTCACTTCTCAAAAGTTACTCTGATAAATACTGGGGCAGAGAGGAAAATGAAAATACGCTCTAAACATTTCAAGATTGCCCAGAATTTGTACTTGCACAGCTTATGTTTGTTCCTCCAATGATGTGGGAGTTTAAGCCTGAGCATTAGAAAGGCTGCCTCCGTCTCACATTGCCCTGCATGAGCCAGAAAATGTAGGCTCATCCTGTACTTGGAAACAACTTTGCAAAATCAATGTGCTAGACTAGGAAGCAGCTTCTGCTGCTGCTGCAAATATTGTTTTTACAATTGCTGGGCCTGCATGAAACAAAGCTGAATACTTTTTAAAAAATGACTACTGTTGTGCACCACAAAGCTAAGACCCCACAACATTAGATACCATTTCCTAACCTCACGCTGGGTATCATGATGATGTTATGTTAAGAGAATGCTTCTTAAACTTCAGCGAGTATCAATATCACCTGGAGAGCTGGTCTGAACAGAGATATCCAGAGTGGAGTGAGGTTCAGGGATCTGCATTTCTCTTAAGTTCCCAGGTAACACTGATGCTCTCAGTCCACGGGCCACACTTGCTTTTGCACTGGTATAAGGCAATGCTGCTCAAACTCTACTGTATAAACAAATCACCTCGCGATTCTGTACAAATGCAGACTGATCAGAAGTTGATGTTCTTGGCCACGGAAGACTCTCTAAGTAGCAAGGGTATGGGATATTCCATTGGGGATAGAGGAAGAAAGTTTGCTTGTACCGCTTGTTCAAATAGATAGTTGCCCATTCAGCAATTTGATAGGTAAGGGGTTAAAAACTTTAAGCACTAGTCCCTTCACTCTTTCTTCAGATGGAGACACCAAAGAAGAAATAAATTAAATGGCATCTCCAAATCATTGATAAACCAGGGAAACGAAGTAAATCAGTTTAGTCTGTCTCCTCATTTTTAAGGAATGAGTAACTTGTACTCTGGGAGACATATAAAGCATGAGATGGTATCCACTTCAATGAACTGTTTCCAGAACTCCATGTTCAGAATCTGACTCAGGAGAAATGAGTAATTTCTCTTAAGAGATTTCCTTAGTTTGAATCAACATGCTTTGCCTTGCAACAGGTGGAGGCCAGTCTTCAGAAAAAGTGATGGCAACAGAGGGATCTCAGATGGTAAGACCATGAGATGCATCCAATCCTGCCCTCATCCTGGGAGCATTAGAGGCATAAGAACTGTGACTTTTTCATTTTAGCACCATTAACTATCTTAAACCCAAGATCATGAGTCTTATACTGTGAGCAGAAAACACAGCCATGTCCCTGTACTAAGGAATTCATAATTAATTCATTCATTTTCATTCACTCATTCATTTATCCATTTATTAAATAGTGAGTGTTTCCCCCCGGCAGACACTATTCTAGGAGCTGGTGATTTAGGAGAGACCCAACTGAAACATGTATCTGCGCTTTTCTATCTATCTATTGTAAAATGCTTTAGGCACTGGAGCAAAAAAGATGGTTCTGTGCTTTACCTCTCTGTGAGGCAGTACCAAAGAGTAAGGGATTTAAAAAGTTATTCTCTAACTACGGAGAGCCCAGTTTTAATCCCCAATCAGTTGCACATTGATACTTTTATAAAACATAAAAATGAATTGCTAGAAAAAAGAAATTTTAAAACCCACAAAGATATACAAGAGGCCCAATTTTTTATTATTGGATTCAACAGACAATGTCAAAATGCTAAAAAATATTAAGTGTCTAAATGCTCACTCCTAAATTCTCTAACTCTCATAGCAGACTGGTGACAAACAGCTTGCAGACAAGCATAATCCTCAGAATCCACTTTGGGTAGAACTGGCCGGGAGCACAGACTCCCAGGTTACATTGCCTGGGTTTGTATTACAGTTCTACTACTTGGCAGCTATGTGACTGTGGGCAAGTTATTTAATTTCATTGTTTCTCAGTTTCCTCCCCATAAAAAGAATACCACTCAGAATTGCTGCCATACATTTTAAACACTTGCAATCAATATAGACAAAGCACTCAGAATAGTGTCTGACTCATAGTAAATGCTACTAAAGTGTTAGCTGCTATCATTACTACTATCTACTATTATAACTGCTATCATTACTGTTTTTACTTCTTCTATTATTACTACTAGTGTTACTCTGCTGTATTAGCTTGGGCCAACACTTGCACAGTTGTTTTATGTATAAAATGCTGCTTGTCATCTCTTCCTTCCTACTGACTTCCTTCCCTCCTATGGAATCTGTGACTAGAAAATGAAATCACTTAGAACACATGTGGGCACCCACAGAAATGCCTCTAATAACCCAAGTGTCTGTACTGCCCAGATGCCACTTCAGAGAGACAAGGACAAAGTGTCCTGGGGTTCTCTCCACAGGGCTCCTAGGCACTGTGTCTGTCTGTTATCAAACAAGTGGAAGCATCGCTGAGACAGCTGTCCTCCCACCCTCCCTGGAGAATCTGGCTGGGCTGATGCTGTGTGACACTGGGTGTTGCCTCAGGGAAAGGCACATCCTCTCTTCTACTCTGTGACCAAACAACAGTTTAGCAAAGGGAAGAATTTTAAAGGACATTTTTATACTTCCTGTAATTGAATACTTAACCCACATGCATCTTTCACACATACACATATTTCTCCAAGCTCCTTCTTAACATTTGTTTTCGATTCTCAGTTAAAGTTTTTGAGAATTATTTCTTACTCTTTCTTCAGATTAGCCACCTACAATTAGCTGGGAATAAAATATTGAGGAAACATAGAAACACATCCGAGAATAAAATTCACCTTGTGCGTGTAGAGGGAGACAAAAAAAGAATGAAGCTTGAGTATGGGGAATTATCAGAAAACAATTTACAATCCTATAAGGCAGGAAAATACCCAAGATCGGAAAAAAAAATAACCATCTCCTTGTTTGCTTTTTAAACTGCGTAACTTTCTCTGAGAATATTAAACAAACTTATTGATATGGTTTAAACAATTTGCATTTTCATAAAATCAAATTTTTATGAAAGAAAGGAGAGTAACAATCACACAAAAAATTAAGTAGGTATGTTAGCTCTAGAAAAAAAAATCGCAGGTTAAGAGCTTGAATGGTCTTAGTCTCAAGATTTATTCACTTATATATAATTATGTCTTGACAAGGTCAAAGAGAAAACAGGTAAAGCTGGAGTTCTTACCTAGCCTCACAATGACTTAAAGGGCAAGAAGCACAGTAACGTGTACAAAATGGCTGGTGATGAGGTTGGGAGTGATCTGACAGGCACATGGATAGACTGCCCACATATGTCATTTTGCTGGTAGCATATGGCCTTGACATGGCCCAGATTGTAGCTAAGGAGTTACGAGTTTTAATGCATCTTTGCTACTGAAGCTGCAAATTATCACATTTAATAGTATTATTGGTTCACAGATTCACTCTGTAATGTACTGTTGCCTTTTTTTTTTTTTTCCTTTTAAATTCAGTACACTAAATATGTTCAGGTTGCTCTGTATGGCATATAGCGTGACACTTCAGATAAATACTGAAAGGTTTTCTGATGGAAATGAGGCTAATGATATGGTCAGACAACACATAAAAGTAAGCATATTTTTGTCACTCTCTATTTCTCATCTCCCCATTCTGACTCTGCGAGTATTCATGACTCTCAAAACTTACTCACTGTATCCGTCCTTCCACCTTTCCTTCCTTCTTTCCTTCCATCCATCCCTCCCTCCCTCCACCACACATTGATTCAGTAAGTTATTCATTGACCACCTTCCTGCTGCCTGGCATTATATATATAGAGGGTAAGTGTTTGGAACTTACCCTCTAGTGGGAAAAGACAGAAAATATACAAGTTAGTGAAATTAATTAATAATTAGAGTTGTGATAAGTGTTAGGAAGAAAAAAACCAAAGTATTAAAATACTGATTAACTGGGGAGATCTACCTGGGATCCTGACCCCCCCCCCCCAAAAAAAAGGTATTCCATTCAGATGATTCAAATAAAGAAATATGAATGAAGAAATAACTTACAGAGGTATGGGAAGGGTTGAAAGCAGCAACAAGGGATACTGAGGCACCCAGAGGCTTGTAAGAGCAGAAAGTTGAAATCAAGACGCAAGGAGAAGAAATGACCTTGCTAGAGTTCAGTGAGAGCTGGAGCTATGGAGGATGTGTCACCTGGCAGGATCTCTGGTGATAGAGGGAGGCACGCACAGCCAGGGCCATGATCCAAAGTGAAGAGGAAGGGGAGAAGAAATCACCCACCCTCGTTCTCCTCCCACTTTCCAATCTTCTACTTGTGCTGCCTATTGGCAGAACTTGATCAGAAGCTATCTGGCAAGGGGGCCTCCATGACACAGTTCACAGACACAGTCCATAGGGTGTGGCCTCAGTATTGACAATGGATGGGGGTGGTGCTGAGGGAAAATGGGAGAATGGAGAATAACCAGGAAAGGGGACCTACTTAGCTAGGACAGTCAGGAAAAGCCTTCCAGTGGACATGACATTTGAAGTGACACCCAGAGAGGAGAAGACCCCAGCCACACAAAGAGCTGGAAGAGGAATCCAGCAGAAGGAAGAGCGAGCATGTGCCTTTGGCATTCCCCCTTCTCTGCACCCCACACTCAGTACAGATCCCTCACCAGGCATATGGTTATCAGAGACCCAGACCATCCAAATGAATACCTTCCTATTCTATCAACATAATAAAAAAGCTTGTTCATAAAAAAAACATACCAAAAGCAGAACACTTCTCTAAGAAAGGTCCAGCACGTCTGTAAATTCTAACGTACAAAGAAAAATCAAGGGAGACATATGTAAAGGCAGGAAAGGGCAGGCAACTGGAGCAAGCATAACTCCCTTCCATTTATACAACTTCTCTTTGAAAAGCCCAAGCCTTCCACATACTGAATAGTCTCATATTGTACAATTTACTGAAAGTGTGAGACTGTGCCCATCCTACTCTTAAATGAAGAAACACAGTAAGGATTCAATTCCAGTGTAATAATAGTTAATGTATACCTATAATTTAAACTCCTACTAATTTTCTTTTAGTTTTATATTTACCTTCAAGTCACCAGCTAAAATGTATATAAACTATATGCCTCAAGCCTATTAATCAAAAATATGTACTGACAGATGATTTTATTTTTTCTGATGCTAAGAAAACATTTTTTTAAATATAAAGTAAAATTTCCAATACTAACAAGATCATCATGTGAATTCAGTGATTTGACTTTTAAAGGCCAGTTTACTAGTTCAAATTCCCAGTGAGGTAGGCAAGTCATTGAAAGGTAAGGCTGCCCTTAAAAGGTACAGAGGGTTTCCTGCTGGTAATTGAGGTTGGGCATCATAACTTCCTTCCTGTTAATCCTTCATACTCAGGGATGCATTCACCAATGGAAAAACAGTTCCTTTCAAGGACAAATTCCAGGTATAACAATGAGGAACTGCCTGCATGTTAATGAGATTCACCATCTCTCATATCCAAAGGTGTTTTTTTTTTTTTCTTAAAGATCTTAAGGAACTTCCATCATCTAACTACATTAAATCTAAATTTCCCTAGTGCCTATTTAATTTATTTTCTTTTGTTTTGTCCCTGATGAATATGGAAACAGATGGTAATTCTTCTTCTTTTTTAAATTTATGACGCTTGCCAAGTCAATGAAAATTGCTGATAAAAATAAGTTCAAAGTGTATTATTACCTGTAGGAGAGGCCGCTGCACTCCCAGCACCTTCATGGTGTCTGCGTTAGCCAGAATCTTCAAAGGGTCAGATGTTTTAGTGACTCCTTCAATCTCCTTGTTGATCTCAGCCAAGACTTGATTGAGAAAGATGTTTTTGATGTACACGGTGAGAAACTCTCGAAGAGGACACTGTTTGGCTGGGCCAAGACCCAGGGCATGCTCAATCTCCTGAATAAATCTGGAAGACAAACAGTAAGAAGGTTATTAAATTTATGAGGAAAGTGTTATATAAATATGTCAAGACGACATGATAATATCTAGCGTTGGCTATTTTTGTGAAGAGGGCAGGTCAACATAATACTCATCTCTGTATAATTTTTAATCTTTTAAAAAACATAAATTATTCCACTAATTGAATAGAAATAGGATGAAACAGAGAACATGACTTCTAAAAATGGGGGGAAAAGGAGAAGACAAAAACTATTTTTAATTCAAGAAGGAGATAAGAATACAAGAAACAATGGGAAAACATGAAAAACAAAAAACACAAATTATCGTGCAAATTAAAAAGCACATTCCCGAAGAGTACATATTTCCCACTGAAACCTTTACATCGGGGTCCCCCTACCCCCGCACCGGGCCATGAACCAGTACTGGTCTGTGGCCTGTCAGGAACCAGACCACACAGCGGGAGGGGAGCGGCCAGCTGGGCGAGCATTGCCACCTGAGCTCCGCCTGCTGTCAGTTCAGCAATCACATTAGATTGTCACAGAAGCATGAACCCTACTGTGCGCTATGCATGTGAGGGATCTAGGTTGCATGCTACTTGTGAGATATTAAGGTCTGGCCTGTGGTGGAACAGCTTCATTCTGAAACCATCTCTCCTGCACCCCTGTCCATGGAAACATTGTCTTCCACGAAGCTGGTACTTGTGCAAAAAAAAGCTTGGGGACTGCTGCTTTACATGTAAATACATAAATGTCGAAAAGACAGAAACAGAGAGAGAATGAAGGATACTCTAAAATTCATGATGATATGTGAGTTCAGAGGTTAAGAAAGGGAATGGGATGGGAGCTGGAGGACAAAGGAGAACTTCAACCTTACTTGCAACGATCTATTTCCTTTATTAAAAACACTTAAAGAATACACAACAGAATGGTAATGACTGTCAAGTCTCAGAGATGAGTATATAGATATTTATTAAAATTCTAATTTTAATAACAAACAAAATAAATTTATTATTATAATTCTTTTTAATTTTCTATTCAGGCAGCCCCTACTTACATGAACAAATTGAAGTTACTACTATTTTTTAGTTAAATAACATCAGTCCTTCAATTACATAGTTTCAAAGTTTAAATATCTCAATACCACAGTACAGTCACCACAGTACATTAAATTTAAGTAACTAAAGCATAAACTTTGTAGCTAGCTCCTCTGAAATCCCTATGTAAATAACTGATGTGTGTTCAACACGATTAGTGACCAATCACATCCCTTCTTCCAATGTCTATTGGCAACTGGTCACTGTGCATGTGTTATTCGCTTCATGTACAGGCAGCAAAGCATGCAGCTGTGGTGCCTCCCTGTCTCCCACTGATAAACCCATGTGGCATTTTATAAAAATGGATAATTGAAAGAGGGAGGGAACTGGCCAACAAAGATAAAAGTACCACAAAGTGGTAACACTGGAAGTGAAATTTGAATTGAATGTAAACGGAGTTACAGGAGAAAGCGCTGCCCCTGGGAATGTTGACACTGCTGCCATTGGAGAGGCATAGCCAGACTGAAGGCGAGAACGAACCAGGAAGGTGGTTGTGACCAAAGGGATGCAGAGAATGAAGAGAGATGAGATGCCAGAGGAAGTGATGTTGCCAACAGATTTCACACTTAAAAACCTCTTGGAGAAAAAAATAAAGGATAAAATGCTGGCAACTGAGCCAAACTTATAAGTATGACAGTTCGCCGAGGCCCAGAAAAGACGCTTGCTGTATACTGTAAAGTATATAAGGCAGCAGCAAGCACTGCTATACTAATCATAAGATTTTAACAAAAAACAAAACACTTTAATTCTCAATGTTTCTAATGTTACAGTGTACTAAATACATGTTGGTTTTCTTATTTTTCATTTCTGTATATATTTATAAATACCTGGAATAGAGTTTTTAATTTTTTTTTTTTTTTTTGAGACAGAATCTTACTCCATCACCCAGGATGGTACGATCTTGGCTCACCTCCATCTCCTGGGTTCAAGAAATTCTCCTGCCTCAGCCTCCCTAGTAGCTGGGATTACAGGTGTGTGCCACCATGCCCGGCTAACTTTTTTCTATTTTTAGTAGAGATGGAGTTTCACCATGTTGGCCAGGCTGGTCTTGAACTGTTGGCCTCATGTGATCTGCCCGCTTCGGCCTCCCAAAGGTTTTTTAATGTTTTGACAAAAAATTGTGAAGTCATGAAACAATTGTGACTATCCTCATTGATGAAGATTGCTTTGCGTGGTTTCAGCTTGCATGGTCATTTTTACAGTTCCACAATACTATGGAAAGCAAGAGCTGTATTGTACTTCAATTTCTTCTCAAAAAGGGGGAGAAGAAAAATAAATGAAAACATAAAATGAATAACCAATTGGGAAGATATATTTGCAGTTTGAATCACAGATGACAGCTGGAACTCAACAAGAAAAAAAACCAAATAACTTAGTAAAAAAAATGATCAAAACACATGAAAAGACTGTTTAGAGTCAATACAATGACTAATATATTAAACATTAAAAAAATTATTCATTCATAAGAAAAATGCAAAGTAAACTATACTAAGATACCAATTTTTACATCAATGCAATTGGCCAAGTTCCAAAAGTTTGAAAACACACTCTGTTGCCGTACGTGCGAAGAAAGAGGCATTCTCATATATTATTGATATGAGTGAAAAATGGTACAACCCTTGTGGAAAGCAGGTTGGCACTATTATTCAAAAATCCAGATGCATTTCTCTATGGCTCAGAAATCTCATTCCTGGGAAATTCTTCTGAGAGCTCTATCTAACTATGGATGTGATGATCTACATACAGAAAATACAGATCATTACAGCATTGTTTTTAGGCAAAAGACTGGGAACAACCTAAAAGTTCATCAATTAGGGAATAACTAAATAAACTGTGGTATATTTACATTTTGGAATACTGTACAGCTCCCTCTACCCCCAAATGTGGAAACTTTTGATGTACTAATGTGAAAAGACCTCCAGGATATATTGTTACAAGGAAAAAAACAAGCTCAGATCAATCTACAGTTAGTAGTATTTACTACACTAACCCCTATATAACAATTATATATCCTCATTTGTTTATTTTAGCATAAAGACACCCTGGGAAGTCTCAAAAAAATGACTAACTACCCATAGGAGGCAGGGGTGGGGGTCAGGTCTGGGAGAGGAGTGGAAATTAGACTTCTGAATTTTAACTTTTAATAATCATTTGATTGTTAAAAACTGTTAATGTATTAGCTACTCAAATAACATTAAATCAGAGAATTTAAAAATTGGCTATACGTATCAAAGACTGTAGTTCATAAAGTGCTGTCTAATTAGGACACATTTAAAGTGTGGTGTATAAACAGTTCCTTAAGTTTAGCTGTTTAACCTAATAAAGAATTTTCTTTACTTACGAAATCAATAATACATTGCAGTTAATCTTACATATTACCAGTTAAACACTCTATTAATCCCTGGGGTGTATGTGTGGTGGGGGATGAAGACGGTATATATATAGGATTGTCACAATGAAAAAGGTAGCTTTCCTCCAAAGAAAGATGAAATTGAGAAGGCACAAGAAAGAGCACTGAGGCTTCTTAACTGATGTTATCACTGTGAAAGAAAAATAAAATATGACCAAAACCAAAATATAATGCATCTTTAAGGAGAGGGTGAGTGAAAGAAGGCAGGGAAAAATGAAGAAATAAAAGTAGATGGTTAAGCATGGCCACAATTTGAAGATCTCCAAATACCACATCCTGCTACGATGACCCCTTCTGATCTCATCTAACCCTCAAAAAGATGCCCTACTCAGGTGCATCCTAGTCTACTTGGTTGCCTTCCAAAAGAAAACCACTGTCCTTAATTTCCTAATGAGTAAATACATCGAAACTCTTTCTATTATTTTTTAATATTATGAGAATTAATCATCAAAATTTCTATTTTCTTCAAAGGGACTTTGGAAAAGAGTTTTCTGAGTGTAAGTACTTCTGACATTTTCAAAATATTTAACATTTATTAGAACAAAAATTTTACTAGTCAATCTGCTGCTAAACAGACGGGCAGAAGACTCTAAATTAGCCTCATTTTCTTTCTTTCTAGTCTCATATTTGCCTTTGGTGTCCCTAAAATATGAACTGCGCTGAGCAGCACAGACAGAGGGGCCGCCATCGCTTCTGGCTGAGTGATTTCTTTCCAATTCACATCATTTATTCCCTAAAGCATACACATCCATCTCACATGACACATACAGGTTGATGTTGTCAGCGCTAACTGGAGGGGACTCATTCAACATGTTTCCAAATCTGCTTTCAGAGCTGCAGGGGACCTCCCTGTGCAGAAGCACAAAACACGTGGGTGAGAATGAAAGAGAAAAATTAAGGCTGTTTCACCAGTCCCTTCTTTACCTTAGTGAAAAATGGGTAGAATGGGGGCTAAGGGATGTGGGAGGGGAGGAGATGTTGGTCAAAGGATACAAAATTTCCAGGAGGAGTAAATTCAAGAGATCAACAGATCTAATCTACAACATGGTGACTATAGTTAGTAACAATGTGTGGATACTAGAAATCACTAAGAGAGCAGAGTTTATGTGTTCTCACCACAAAAAATAAACATGTGACATAATACATGTTACTTAGCTCAATGTGGCCATCCCACAACGTATACGTATTTCAAAACATGTATATCATAAATGCATATAATTTCTATTTTTCAATTAAAAATAAATAAAAATGAAAAAAAAGTAGTTACATGAAATGGGCAATCTACCCTTCATGGGCAGGAAGGACACAGAAAAATGAGCCTTCCTAGCCATCCAGGAGATGAACCTCACTCACTGTCACTCTGCAGAGGGGAGTGACTTAGAGGAGAGTGGTCAAGAGAGGAACACTTAACAGTAGGGCTTCCAGAGTTTGGACCTGGAACGCACAGTCTTGAGCAGGTTACTTAGCCTCTCTTAGCTTTACTTGTGTCTTCTGTAAAATGGCTATAATAACACTACCTACCTCACAGGATTGTTCTGATGGTTTAATGAGGAAATAAAAATTAAGCACTCAAAACAGAGACTGGCACACAATAACCGCCTAGTAAATGGTGTGGCAGTGGTTTTTAAAATTACTGTCTTACATAAACCCTGATGAGGCTGGAGATTAGAGGAAAGTGTGAAATATTGTATGGTTTTTTTTTTTTTTTTTTTTTTTTACACTTTGCTCCCTTATTTTCCCATCTAATCATCCCTAGTTGGCAATTCAGACCATTAGGTTAATACTTGGAATATTTCACTAATAAATGGATGTAGGAAAGAGCAAGAAACCCCATGTGGCCAGGGGCAAAGCGTAAATTGCTAACTGCTAAATCCTTCGTGCCTAGTACTGCTACTCTATGGCTGGCACACAGTAGACTTGTAGGAAATGCTTATTGAATAAAATATTGGATAAAATAATTAAAAGGTCCTTTGATCATAACCCATAGTTCCTGAAACTAGGACATAATCTATCTGGCATGTAATGCCCTTCTCCTAAGAATTTGGACTACAGATTTCAATACAAAATTTTTAAAAAATCATCCCATATCTCCACCATTCCAATGTAAACCAGTAATTCTTATTGACAGAAGATTCTCTCATTCTTATGCACATCCCACACTATTTTATATTTTGTGCAATATGGCTGTTCACACTACTTTGTATTCTGCTCTTTCACAGAGTATTACAGACTCATTCTATCAAGCTAATGAACACAGTATTATTAACCAAACCTCTACTAGGGAACATCTTCATTTTGCTTCTGTTGAATTATTTCCACAAAATTAAAATACTGCAAGTAGCTCTTCAACATTTTTGGTGAGTCTTTATTTTATTTTCCCTGATTTGCCACAGTGTACTGGATGAGTCTTTTCATCTAGCAAGTGTTTAAAAATGATCTGTTGAATGGGAGACAGGAGGGAGAGTCAAGGGTATAGAAGAAAATAATCAGAAAGCCCAATTTTCCCAACAATGCTCCTCATTAGCTCTATGGAAGTATGAAAACATTGAATTTTTAACAGTGAAAAGAATCTCATTAGAAAAGAAAATACTTCACTTCAAAGTTAAGTTAGAACACAGATGGAGCCCTGTCAAAAGAGTATTATTTAATCTCATGAAGTGCTTTTACACCAGGGATTTCCTATCTCTGTAAATGATGAGCAGGCAAACACAATGTACAGGTATATCTGTGTATATGGAAAAAGAGACTATGAGAGTCAAAGAAAAGGGTATACATAATGCTGTATGGAGAGCATCTCATCACAGGATTTTGAGGTCCCTTATTTAGATCAGCCTTCTAAACTTAAGGCTGTAAAATAGGAGAAACCAAAAAACAAATAATGCTAGTATGCAACTGACTTTCATTGCTTTTGAATGTTTAAAGCACAGATCTGGTAGGGCATGGTGGCTCACACCTGTAATCCCAGCACTTTGGGAGGTTGAGGTGGGCGGATCACGAGGTCAGGAGATTGAGACCATCCTGGCTAACACGGTGAAACCCTGTCTCCCCTAAAAATACAAAAAATTAGTGGCCGGGCATGGTGGCGGGCGCCTGTAGTCCCAGCTACTCAGGAAACAGACAGGAGAATCGCTTGAACCTGGGAGGCGGAGGATGCACTGAGCCAAGATCGTGCCACTGCACTCCAGCCTGAACCACAGAGCAAGACTCCCTCTAAAAAATAAAATAGAATAAAATAAGATAAAATAAAATAAAATAAAAGCATGGATCTTATTGTCTAAATTCTAATATTTATAAATATTTAATTGAAGCTTTCCTTTTCAGATTCTCAACTAAGGGCCCTCTAAACGTATGCACATAAGCAATACCTGTGTTGTTGAATTTACTTCCTTACAGCAAGTTATGTGTCCTTTGGAATGCACACATGAGCACACACTACCAACATTTTACCCAATATTTTCAAATTTTTAATCTTCATTTGATTGCTATCAAGGGAAATTATAAACTAATTAAAATTTCACTCAAGCATCCCTCACTTAGCCCAGCCTTATCACAAATTCTGTTTCACGGTACAGCTCCATTTCTTCCATTTCATCTCAGCCAAGAATTGTGGCTGCTACCAGCTGGAAATATCCTTGAACAGAGAGGTCCTATATCGTATTGTAGAAGCTGCAATATGAGCAGTGATATGTTATTTATTTGAATAAAAATGATTGCTTATTCAACAAGTATTCCTTATATTCATACCCTAAAAAGCTTTTAAATTCGACGGCCAACATCACTAATAATGGGACAAAATGGACATCACGTGCCTCCTGACATGATATAAAGAAGAACACAGTATTGTTCTCTGTTATTCTTGCTAAAAAATGCGTAACTTGAATCTAATCACAACAGCACATCATCTTTCATAAAATCGAAATATGAAAAATTTCAGAATATTCAAATTCAAGATCCTGGTTTTACAGCACAAGTAATTCATGCATGACTCTGTCATAAACCGTGAATCACTGTTTATTGCTAATTATGTTTTATAATATATACATTTATATATACTCTGTATCATACAACATAAACTTGTCATTTGGCTATTTCCTGACTTTGCTGTGTATCATTACATACAATTTGGTAGTTTAGGATGAATAACATACACATTAATATAGATATCTGGGAGGCCTGGGAAGTTTTCTACTGATTCCATGTATCACAACCAATAGAAATGTGTGATTTATCCTTTGCGACTTCTGCATTTTGCAGGATCTCTCAACATATCATTTCCTCTTATAATGTTTTCTAATCTAGTCTTCACTCTGCAGAGATGTACTATCCTTACTGAGAAGCTCTGAATCTCTCCTACTAATAATTTTAAAGACTAAAAAAAGAATCTGAATTCTCTTATCTCCATTTTAGTCCAAGATTTCTATGTGAAAAGTTGCATGACATTTACAGGTCTGCAAAAGCTTTGCATGATCAAAAGTAAGTCCACACGGTCCCATCCTCATTGTGCCAATCCTCTACTGTCACATCTAATATTGTTGTATGACACAGATTGTGTATAAAAGCATACATTAAAATTTTAATTAGCAATAAACAGTGATATACTGTTTGTGACACCATCATGAATGAATTATGTGTCCTACAAAAGCCACAGTTCTGCATCAGAACTCTGAACCTTTGATTTCGAAGTTTGGTTTTATGTAAAGAATCCAAACAACAGTAATAACAAGCCTGTAGCATGAATGATACATGAGTTACAAAGAGAAAATAAAATGCACATTTTCCCCAAAATCCAGCAAACAAATAATCTTTGGACCCAGAATGAGAATGAAACACTAACTGTAAAATGCAGAACTTTTCAGGAGAGATATGGGCCCATGTACAAAGATGGCAAACAGCACTAAAAACATAGTACTGCATTCTGATAACACTTTCTGCACACCACTCTAAGGGAAATCATGGACTTTTATGAGAACACAGTATAATCAAAATCTCTACCATGCTAGATTTACATGGAAAAAAAAAAATCAACCTACAACTCATAATAAAATCCACCCTCAGACATGGGCCCATCCTTGTACAAAGAACTGTGACCAGTTAGCTATACTCAGATGATAAATAGGCCTTGGGAATCAAAGCCAAGCGAGGCCATGCCAAAGGCTGGAAACAACTCCGTCTGCAGAAAGAAGGTGCCCCCAGCAAACAGGGCTCCTTTAAGATATATTTCTTACTTTCTCAACTGCTCTCAGGTATGACATTTAAGACACAGAACAAACTGGAAAACAACTCGGGCAAAGGAAAGAAGCCTCAGAGGAATTGATTTGAGATATATTCAACTCACTAGTATTATCTGAGTCGAAAAAGATCATTTAGAAATGATTTACAAGGGACTCATTCAGAAACAGCAGCAACAGGCATATTTAAGACCATAAATCAGTGGAACATGAAAACTGAAGAAAAATCCATAAAGGTTAATGCACTTTGGAGCACATTTGCCTCTTAATTCATGGGAGTAAGCCATTGGCGCATCAGGAAGAGGTTCTCTCCCAACAAGCTGTAATTGTTCATGCTGAGTGAAACTACTATCTGTGCCTTTTGTATATAAAGATTTTCTGTGTAAAAGTGCAAAATAAGCTCATCACTGCAGAGCCCAATCATGTCCTCAGCCCATACCCGTAGGAGACAATTTGCTGAACTAATCAAATAAAAAGGGATTTGGGTGCTCTTATTTGTAGTGTGTGAAATTCATGTCTGGGAGTAGAGGAGAAAAGGGGTAAAAATCGTTAAATAAAGGGAGAAAGAATATCATCTACAAAATTTGGATTCTGCAGGTTTATAAACAAATTTAACTTAAAAAAATCTTACCATGAGTATATTGCAAGTGATTTGTGACTGCAGTTAAGTGTTCCCTCTAGACTGAAAAGCACTTTAGGTAAAATGAAGTAAGCCTCTCTAAAAATGACAGCTGTTAAATTTTTTTAAGCATATAATTTGGAAATTGAAGTGACTTAAACTCTAACCCTTAATATCAAACAATCTTTTTAAACCAAAAATTGCATAAATAAATAAGGGATGCTGACAAAAAACTCAGAGAACGAAATAATAATCCTGCTTTTCCGATAGGTCTGGAATTTTGTTTTTATCCTTTCAGTTTATCTCACAGTAAAATAACCTCTTCTTTATGTTTTTTTCAGAAGGTAAAGCTTTCAGAAAATTTTCCAAGAAAAACTGTAATTTATTACAAAAGGTCTATCATACACCTGGAAACTTACGTGTCACATATTAAATATACTCTGTTTTAGGTGCCCCATATCAGTTTGGCCTTCAGACTCTGTAATGGAGGACACAGAAGAATCTGGGAAAGCTTCTACCTGTTGCTATGCCAGTAGGAGCTGTATTAATAATTGCTTACACCCATGGAGCGCTTACCATGTCCTGATCAAAGAGCTTTATATGGATTCTTTTTTATGTGATTTTCACAGACACTCTATGAGGACTGTGCTTTTACTATCTCCATTTTACATGTGATAAAACTGAGCAGCTGAAAAAATGGCAGTAACATTAACAGCTGACAGTTCTTATTGTTCTTACTACAGTCATCTTTCAGTATCCCTGGGGGACTGGTTACAAGACCATCTGGGTGTGTGCACACTCCAGTCCGGCAGTTGGCCCTGCAGAACCTGCGTATATGAAAAGTCGGCCCTCCATATCTTCTGATTTCACAAGCTGTGAATGCTGTATTTTCGATTTGCATTTGGTTGTGGATGCACAGCCCTCCGATATGAGGGCCAACTATATTTATTTAAGAAAATCAGCATAGAAGTGGACCTGCGCAGTTCAAACCAGTGTTGTCTGAGGGCCAACTGGATAGGCCAGCACTGTTTTAAGTAATCACCATGCTTTGCTTTGCTTCACATATTTCTTACAACACTATGAAGTTAGGTACTTTTATAATTGCCATTTGGAAGAAGACATGAAGGCACAGAAAGGTGAAGTTACTTTCCCAAGGTCATATAGCTAGCAAGGGATGGGGCCAAAATTTGACCTTGGACAGTTTGTCTCCAGAGACCATGCCAGACTTCATCACTCTATCCAACATACTTCTCTAACATTACTGCCTCTCAAAGGTTCACCCGTAGGGTTAGAACTCCAGAGGTGGGCAGGTAAGGGGATGACAATCAATAGACTTAAGTCTATGTTGAAAACCCTGAAGTGCGTGTTGAGGTACTGGGACCTTGTGTGGATGGAGAGGACCATAATATTATCAAACATAAGCATTTGAATATATCAAAGACCGAATTATTTTTCTTAAAATACAACAAATATTATCTCTAGCCCTGACTTCTTGCTCCTGACCTGTGTTTCCAATCACTTGATAGATACTTTCAAGTGATGTCCTCCTGATAACTCAAACTATGTCCAACATGGAGCTCTTCGCTGCCGCACTCCCATTATCATTTCCGTTCTCTCCTCCTGTGTTCTCTATTTCTGTGTCATCATCATTCCAGTTACCTAAGCTCAAGCCTAAAAATCATCTTTCACTTTTTCTTCAGCCTTGCTACTCATGCAAGAAGCTTCTAGATGTATAGACATTCTCTTTATATTAAATCTTAAGTTCATACATTTATCTACTTGTTTACCCCTTCACTTATTTATTACTCCTTATGCTGAAAGGTAGGCACTATATTAGTGTTCTAGGTCTAAGGCACCCACAGTGAAAGAATTATGCCCCAGGAGCTATCGCCCACTTAGCATATGATATGAATAGTGTTCAAGTCGTTTAATGCTGGCACTCAGGCCAACATTCCTGTGCCTCCATTTGTAACACTCACATACTAATTCAGGTTCTTACAAAATGAGATGATGCAGGTGAACAGACAGAATTTAAAATAAGGCAAAACTTTTCCCAGGCCTCCCTAAAATAATCTCCTAACTGGTTTTTCCTTCTTCCATCCCTTCTTCCTTCAACTTATGTAATATATGACTATTTGGTTAATCTCACTAAAGCAAAGAATCTAGAACTCGTTGCAGTTTCATAAAACATGCCTTGCTCTCTCTTGCCTCCAGCATGGTCTCTGTACATGCTGGTTCATTTATCTAGAACAGTGTCACCATGTATCTGTCTTGACTGTCACTTGTCCGGTAGCCACCAGCTTAGATGTCACTTCCTCCAGAGGCCTTCTCCCTTAAGTGTATGTTGAACGCCCTTTGACTATGTCACCACACCACCCTAAGTCCACAGAATTCTGCTCCTATGGAGGTATCTGTCTTCCCTACTAGTTTTTAAACATCTTGAAAAGAGGGAACATGGCTTTTTCATTGTAGACAATGTTTGGCATCCAGTAGGAACTCAAGAAGTAAGTCTAACATTTCTACTTCTACTCATTAGCAAACTTTGAGTCCCATGTACTCTCTGTATTTTTTTAAGTTCATGCCTTTTCTTATAATGATCCTGTGGTCTACTTCTAGTGTTCCCTTACATTTTCTAAATTGTAGCAAATCAGCTAAAGAGGAGTTTCGAAAATTTATCATTTTCACAACAGCCTTTCTTCAAGGACCACTTCAAAATTAGTCACTCACAAAGTCTTCCCTGATGCCTTCAAAACTGCTTCATGTATTTGAACTATTTTACTTCATAGCATTAGTCTTTTTTTCTACCTGTTTTTCTCTTTTAGAATTAAGTTCCTTCTGAGCAGCAACTGTTTTGTACATCTTTGAGTCATACCTGAAACACTTAACACTATATCGAGTACAGTGGACATAATTAATGTTTTAATAAATAATATTGTTATTTTTATAGCTTGTTTAGGCTTGTCTTTAAAGGTAAGTCCTTCTTGAAGGGGATACAATATACAGATTATTTTAAAGCTATGTTTTAGGAAAGAAATATGGCTGGCTAAGCAAGATAAGGAATAGAGATAGTGAAAGAAAAAAAGAAAGTTGTGAAGTTAAATGATGCATGTTCTATGTTAAACACATCAATATGAGGCATTTTTAAGGCAAACTATCAGCAAATTAAAACCTAGTCCTTTTCTCAAACGTGAAATTTCGTGAAGCTGGCCTAAGCTGAACATTACTCAGGTATCAGTAACAGAAGTTAAAGTCTGGAAGTATTTCTTATGTCGAAAACGTGACTGACTTGTGTACCTACTAGGATAAAATTATAGTATATACTGTCTGGAAGAAACAAACTGGCTCCATGGTTCTTCCACTCTTTTTCAACAGGATGGATTGCATTACATTTAATAAATGAATGCTTTGGAAAACTTAAGTCTGAATGATCTCTAATGAGCCTATTTGGCAACCACCCTTATTGCTGAACTTAGTTTACTATTATTTATTTATTTATTTCTTATTTCTTATTATTTCTTATCGCACTCTTATGTTTACTATCACTTGATTAACTGGCAAAGTGTTCTGAATGCACAGTGCCCTAAGAAAAAAGTAGTCACTAATGATATGAGTCACAGACAGGCAATAAGTCTTGTCCCTTAAACTTTTCTGTTTTTGTTTTCCTGTATTCACACAACTTGATCATTAATTCAGGTAAGCCAGGATCATCTTCTCATATCACTGTTGGTTTCTTTCTCTGTTCCCACATCTACACTTTGCCTGAAAAATATCTACAATTATCTTGCAACAGTATTCACAAAGTTATTTTTCTACGATGGTTCAGAGTTTTTCTCAAATTTACCTCCTCCAGAGCCCTTTCCTACTTAGAAGAGATTATTGCCTTTTAGCGTCTCACTTTGGGCCATCTATTGAAACATCACACTATCAGGATTTCAACATAACAAAATGGGTTGGAGTAACATCAAATTTACATCGAAAGTGAACTAACAGTAAACCAAGCTAAATATTTTAAGCCATCTCAGCCAGCATTCCATTCTTACAGTTATTTGTTCCTTCAAGAGGCATCAGTGTTAAATTCTTCTTTATAGTTAATTTCATAAATAGGTCCACTTATTACATAGGAATTAAATACTTTAGTATTTCCACCTTTCTATTTTATTTATGTTTTCATATCCCCTGTAAGGCTAAATCAGAGTTAAAAACTCTGCTTACAAATCTGAGATGTAGAAAAGTATAGATTATTACATCTCTATACAGGATAATAAAGAAAAGGTATCTTCCTGTCTAACTGATTACTTGCAAGTGAATATCTATCAATTGTATATAGGCATTAAAATGATAGAATATGCATCATTTTCTAAGAAAAACTAGGCCCTGTAGAAGTATTTTGATTACAATATTATCAGTTCCTGCAGAACTGATATTCTTTTGGATTATGTTGATGACAAATTCCTAAAACTCACAGAAGATAAAACAGCTGTCCAAGCAAGAGTCAATGTTTGCAATCAGGTGACTCTGCCCAGTGTGTTATACTCAGCAGAATATGTAAGAGACAGAAAAAGCCTGTAGAAATAGTTTGTACATTTAAAAAAATAAAACAACAAAACTCCAGTATAAGCCCTGGTTTCATCTGAGAAATGTTTCCTGTTTTCAAAGTAATGGAAAAATACAAGAAATATATGCTTTATCATAACACAAACACAAAATACATCTTAATGGAAAAAATTATTTCAGAAAACTACTTTGGCTCAGATAAAACTTGTGAAAAAATTTCTAGCCATCATATTGGCAGCGAGTTCTAACACAGTTGATTTTAAATATGATAGTATTCATAAAATTGTCCATTGTTATAAGGCTAACAATAAAAATTTATGGCAACAGGCATGATAGCCACAAGCACAAAAGTTAGTTTTGCATTTACCATTTATGTATTCAGTTCATTACTTCAGTACATTCACTTATTCATGTCTTTAGAAGTGTTTTTTTGTTGTTGTCATTTCGACATGCATATCTTGTTTTGGAGGCAATATAATAAGCCCTTCTTGGACAGGAGGTATTCACTGTATTTTCTCTCTCTCTCTCTCTCTCTTTTTTTTTTTTTTTTTTTTTTTTTTATTGAGATGGAGTTTTGCTCTTGTTACCCAGGCTGGAGTGCAGTGGCCTGATCTTGGCTCACTGCAACCTCCGCCTCCCGGGTCCAAGCAATTCTCCTGCCTCAGCCTCCCGAGTAGCTGGGATTACAAGTGCCAGCCACCACATCCAGCTAATTTTTTGTGTTTTTAGTAGAAATGGGCTTTCATCATGTTGGGCAGGCTGGTCTCAAACTCCTGACCTCAGGTGATCTGTCTGTCTCAGCCTCCCAAAGTGCTGTAATTACAGGTGTGAGCCACCACGCCTGGCCTATTTGCTCTTTTTAAAAAATATGGAGCAGCATCCATTTTACTGTTTGGTTTTGACAAATTCTCAGCAATAGTTATTCATGTAAGATCCCAGCAACAACCTGAAACATGACAGTAAGCCTACCAAATATCTAAGTATTAATTCAACTAACATTTACTGACCATATGCAAGCTGTGCCCTAGAAGCTAGGAATGCCAAGTCATGTAAGTCAAGTGGATGCACGATTATTGCTCATATCTACAGTGCATGTTAGCGCTTACAAAAGACTTTCACATACTTGACCCTCATTCTGCTTTGGGGGCTGTTTTGACAGTGATAATTATTTCCATTTTACATATGAGGAAATTACAGTTCAGAAAATATAAGTAATTTACTTAAGATCACACTGCTATCAAGCTTTCAGACTGTATCTTGAAGCCAGATCTGGTTCCTAATTAGTCCACCATTCTTTCTTCTATACCACATCCTAAAAATGGCAAAGTCCATAATGCCTGTAAATCCAGAGGAATGTAAAATACATGGCCCACAGGTTCAAAGATTCTAGAAAATTTCCCAAGGAGCAGAAATACGGAAAGGCTCATTTTTCATAACTAAGTTTTAGATATTTTGGTAGTTTTAGAACTTTCTGATGTACTACTATATCCTGAACAGTTTAAAAACACTAGCAAAGTCTGATGTGTATAACCTTGTTGGAAAAGTGGGTGGGCAAAATGCGCATATAAAAAGGAGCAACACGACAGGAACTTGTACTATTGGTGTGTTAATTTATATAGGAAAGGATCCCAAAATGGGTAGGACATGATCAATGCTATACACAGGTTCTGGCAACTGTGAAAGATCTGAGATTTTTCTAAGACTTAACCACAACAGTAGGCTGAGCACAAAATCTGCATCTTTTGCCTCTGAGTTCTCCAATGACAGAAGTCAAAGAATAAATAGACTATGTGGGTTTCTCTGTAACCTGGTTGGCCATTTCCCCTAACAGCACAATTACCCTGCTAATGAGATTAAATCTGGTTTAACTAGAGGATTATTTCACTGCAGAACCCCCCGCCGACTCAGGTTCCCACAGGATCCATCCCTGTGTTGATGCACCCATCTAACATTCATCTGCCTTAATGAAGGCCAGACATGAGAATCAGGCCTGCACAGCAGCTAAAAACACAAGGGCTTTTGTTTATATTGAAGAAGAGCCTCATTTAGTCAATCTGAATCTTCCTAATACCCAGTGAAATATTTATTAATGAGTATCAGCACAGCTAGCCAGAAAGTCTTATTTGCATTTATTTAAACCATAAATAATTGAAGGTAGAGTTCATTCCTTCTGTCATGGTTTCAGGAAAATCCTCAATAGCATGCTGAATAAAAAGAGACCATTAGTGAGAGAAAATGAATTAAAAGTTGAGGGTGGTAGATGTTTTGCCTACCCTTACACTACATGGATCATTTCCTGATAATATATAATTCATTATCTTGCTACAGGCATCTCAGTGGAGGTGACAGAATGAGATACTAACAATTTTTTTCTTATTTCTTTAGGTCATTATAGAGGACATATCTGTGCTATTCATAAGGTCGAATCAAAGATGGTTCTGAGCAGACATGGGTATCCCTTTATTCACTTACTCACTCATCAAAAGAAGGACTTGATCAACTTCAACCGCAAGCTTGAGCCACTGTATTCCCCAAGATAATTTATGTAAGTTAAAACATTGGAATGGAACAGAAGCATGACATTATCTTTAAAAAACTTGTATTTCATGCTCAGATTTGAAAATTTATGTATGCTTGACACTTTGTAATATCGTTATTAGAGAAGAGAAGATGCCTGCCTACCCACACTGAAGTTATGACTAGACGTCAACACTGTCCATTACTTGGGTCATCTAAACTTTGAAAGCAATGACCAGGGGATCTTTGTGAAATGTTTCCCTAAACGAATTATTTTTGACTATTGTTCCTAAGATTGCTTCAACTTTTGAAACAAAAGAAAGAAAATCTATCATCAGAGGACTGAAAATTCAGTGCAGAAATACTACTTAATAATGTGACGATTACTTAATACTGCTTTATGAGGACAATAAAAGGAATGTTATTAAAACAAAACTGGAAAACTTTTACTTTTCAGAAGGAATCAGAATAGTTAAAAACTATTAGAATGATTGAAGGATATATTTATTTCCAAAAGTACAAGTAATATATAAATCTACCTACTTTAAATGTGACTTTAAGAGACTTCAAAAGGATGACAACTGGATAATAACATTTCAAATTTGTTTTCAGAATTTTTTAGTCATTTTTACATTCATTACCTAATTTAGTACCACCAGCATTTTAGAGTGCTAAGCTGACACTCTCATCTGGGGAAGTGATATGTTTGACCCTAAGTATAAATGTAGAGAGGGAGGAAAGAAAATATGACAGGTGGATGGATGGGTAGATGAATGGATGGATGGATGGATGAAAGGATGGATGAAAAAAGTGCATTCTAAAAAGCGACAGCTACCTGACTCACTAAGTTCTTGGTATTTAACCTGCTCCTTCGAGTGTCCATTATTTCCTTTAAATCACATTAATGAGATTAAGTAAGGTGAAAAGCAATCTCCAAACAAGTCCCATCTCTAGAAATTATCTAATTCTAGTCCATACCTTCTTCTAGATTATAAGTGTCTCTGGTCTGGTCTTTTCCATTCCTACTTCACTACCCACCCTACATTTCACCACTAGACTAATTTGCATCACGTTTTCACAGTATATTTCATTTCTCTAAAACTTTCAATGGTTTTTACTTCCATCTTATGAATCTCTAATTTTCTCTCTGGTTTTCATGGCCCTCTTAGGATCAGGCTGCGTTACTTTCCCATATCTCTGCATAAAGGCCATTTGATGATTTCAGGAGAATCTGAAATTATTTCTGCCCTGGTTCTTTTGCTTATGTTTTTCTACTTGTTTAGAACATACTCCACTTCAGTGAGGTTTTAGAATACCCATATTTAATATACATGAAATCAGTGGTGCATGGGCTGAGAGGGACAGGGCAATGCAAATACAACAAGGTATTTGGCCTGCCATTCCACTCGATGAGAATGTGTCCCACAGTATGCAGGACAGGGAGGCACCAATCCAGGTCCCTCAATCAGACTCAGCTCCTGGATGTCTTTCATGGTGTTAGACTCCAGTCACCCTAAGTGTGACTGTGTGATCTAGTACTTAAAATGTGCATTTTTTCTGTGACATAATTATTCACAGGGGGAATACTTCTTTTGGAGTTTAACCAAAGGGGTATAAAATTGGAGGAAAACGTAGCTGGGTTATATTTACCATAGTGAGAGACAGTAGTTCATCTCTTGCTAAGCAATTTTCACAGGTAATCATGATGATATCTGATTTTCATCCTAGGTACAGGAGTAGATTCTAACATCCATATATGATTGGAACTCTATGACAGAGATCACCTGAATTTTACCTGTCTCTCAAAATTGCAGCTTAAGGCTTATTGTCTGTAGTCTACATTAATCTCTTTCTGTTCCCTAGCTTTCACAGTCCAAGGAATGCAATGATGTGTTTATAACTCTTCTTTCTCTGCCCTCTGTTATTTCTCTTAAAATTACCTCTCCCCAACTATATTTTCATGTCTCTGAGTACAGGGATTGTGCTTTTATTTTTTTTCTGTCTTTCTCATGGTTCCTAACACAGTGTGCCACTCATACTAAGAACTCAATGGTATGATCTTTTGAGCAACATAATATACAGGACAGGCCGCAGGGTTTGAGGTCAGACAGGCCTAGGTTGGAATTTCAGCTCTCCCAGATAGTTAACTGTGGCACTTTTCTGACCACTCAGGCTCCTAATCTGTAAAATAAGGAAATAATATCTGCCTTGCAGGGTTATTATAAGGTTGGCAGTGATGTATGTATTGCAGTCGTACCTTAAATTCACCTAGTGTCTATAAACAGTGTCTGAAATATGGTAGCACTCATTATATGGCAGGTAATATTACTAACAAGTAATTCGTTTGTTTATTTATTTGTAAATATGCCAAGAAAATTAATTACTGCTAAAAGGTTTGTGTGATAAAAGTGATATCACCACAGAGTTGGTCTCTTTAAGTGGGAATTCCCTCAAAGCTTTTAATGACTCAGATTATAATGATGGAGATCTCTAAAGCTTATTTGGAGCTTACTAACAATATCTTACGTTTATGTATTATTTATAGATTACAGTACCTTCTCATGTATATTTTCTGTATTTCCTAACTTACAAATAAGAAATGTTGAGGACTAACTCTAATATTATCAGGCAAAGGAATCTGGAAGCAGCTGGTTTCTTGGTGGTAGGACTGACAAAAATATTTATAATTTGCTTGGGCCTCTGAAAGTCCTGGTCCCTCTGCCTGGCCTGCTCTTCCTCCAGACAGTTACACAACTCACTTGCTGACTTCAGTAGGGTGCCAGGACATACATCACCTTCTTAAGATCATTCACCATCTCCCTTCACTGCCTTTTTTTTCCTTTACAGCACTTATAATCTGATACCACATGCACTGACTTTGTTTACTTTTCATTTGCCTTACTGGAAAGTAGGCCCCATGAGGGCAGGGTGTTAGATGGATTCACAGCTGTATACCTAGAACCTAGCTTGTGAAACTGTCTAGCTCTTTGCATAAACTCCAAGGACTAGAGATTCTAGGAATCCTATAGAGCAGGGCTGTGACTCTCACTGAATCAATAGTGAATGACTAGAGATGATGTCTTTACTACTTCTTCCCCACCAGACACATGCAGCCACAGTTTTTCAAAGGAGAATAAAGCTCATAACCCAGTTCTGCTTCCAAACCCTTATATTTAGCCCATCCATTGTGTTCCCTGACCTCTAGCGGTCCCAGGAAGTAAAACTAGAATCTGTGAACTTAAAAAAGTAGTTATGTAGCACTGCTCTAGACCTTGTCACCTGTCCTTAATGCCTCATTAAGATTGATCTTTGATAATCACACCTGAAAAGAGAAGAGTACCAGTCTAATGATATTACTTGGGCAGAATAGCTTTAATTTTTTTTGAATTATCACCAGTAGCACATTCTTCCATGTTCAAATCCTGCGGCTCTCAATCTGGCCCCCTGTAAAAAGTAACATATGCTCACAATAAATCTTTAAAATGGCTCTATTAATAGAGTGGCTGTGGTGACAGTTTTATAAATGGGCCCCATCTTTATGCAAACTGTGTTTTATTCGATTGCATTATAATGATTTGTAATAAGAATACAGAGATGAATTCTGAGAGAAGGAACTCCAAACGTTTCTAAGGCGGTCAGGGGTTTCAAAGCCCGTGCATTCTGTGTGTTGGATTCTGCATTCCCAGAACAACAGACATCATCAGATTAGTTTTTGCTACAGTTGTATGCTTCTCTGGCTGCTTTTTTCCAATCAGATAATACCAGTCTAATAACTGACTTTGTGTCTGTCAATCCAATTACTCCCTATTTGGGATATGCTGACACTCCATTAAGTCAGCAGACAGATGGCAGGGTCTTTCATTACCCTCCGACTGAATAATTAGTTTCCCAGGCACGTAACTGGGGAAGGAGCCTTCGATGAAGTCAGGTGTCTTCCAAATAAACCCAAAGACATAGATTACTACGAATAATCTTTTTTTATTTTGAAATGGAGTCTCGCTCTATCACCAGGATGGAATGCAGTGGCACAATCTCAGCTCACTGCAACCTCTGCCTCCCAGGTTCAAGCAATTCTCCTGCCTCAGCCTCCAGAGTAGCTGGGACTACAGGTACGTGCCGCCATGCCCAGCTAATTTTTGTATTTTTTGTAGAGACTGGGTTTCATCATGTTAGCCAGGATGGTCTCCATCTCTTGACCTTGTGATCCGCCCAACTCGGCCTCCCAAAGTGCTGGGATTACAGGGGTGAGCCACTGCCGCACCTGGCCAAAATAATCTTGTTAACCCACTATTACATCAATGCCATGCCTGTAATAGGCAAAGCTATCCAGTTCATCTGAACTGAGGAACCTTTCTGAGCAGCCTTGATCAGGAGGAGTGGTCCTCTGGCCCTATTTCCACCAGAGTCTTTCCCCCACAACCCATATATCTGATTGGTATTCACTCAAGGAAAAAGGCAGCCTCAGTCTGGGATCCAAATGATGTCACGTTGGGAAAGAAAAACAGCTATTTCATCAGATCTGAGCTTATTAAGAATTTAAAGAAGTACCACACTGACTAAAAGAGGTTGCCTATGGAGAAAGTTATGTAGAATCTAACTGAAAACTTTTAAGGCTTAAGTGTCTATTATAAATTAAGACCTAATCATAAGAATTTTATTGAAGTTACCTTAACTTCATAGGATGTTCATAATACAATTAGGAAAAAAGTAGTAAAAGGAAGCATCATCACACGTCTTCCTTATTCTCGACTGCATCTACCATAGTGATCAATTTTTATTGTTCTAAGAAGGGTAAATATGATTTAACAGGTGTTTCATAGACTCTCTGAATAAGCTTAAGGATGTTTTTAAAACGTGAATAATGATAATTTAAAAAAAATATGTGATACAGTTGGTGAAATTAATGCTCCCAAATATAACCGGAGTTTACTTCTAAGAAACTACACGGTTGATAGAGATGCTTTTCTATTCCTCTACCCTCCTTGAATAACTTTGTCACATAAGTTCTACCGTCATGGTCAAATTCTAATTTTAGATATTTGGCGTTTTGTCTTTTTCATAGGTTAGAACCTCAGGAATGGAAAAGGCGAATTCTTATGGAGACAATACGATGTCACAGAAAGAATCTGGACTGCGAGTTGAAAGACCTGGATTCTGGCCTGGCTGTGCTATTCATAACTGGGTAGCCCTAGGCTTCCAGTTTCCTCACCAGGTCCTTTGCAATACAGCCTCGCATTCCATGATTCAATATGGGATGCTGGCATGATTTGCCTTTTTCTCAGTTTTCTGAGTTGCTGAGAGTAATTCTCTTGGGGCCTTAAAAAGGATCTGAAACATCACTACTATCTCATTATGAATATTCATTCCCAAAGGCCACAAAGACTAATAAACTCCCAGCTGCAGGTAACAGAGGGTCAACATACTAAAACAGCACTAAAAGCAAGGAGACATCAGTGTGCTGAACCGAGAAAGCAGACAACTTTATAGCCCTTTAATGAGGATTATACTTTCGTGGTTGTGGTTAGAGGGAAAAGCAGACCCATTACCTATTGTTCTCTCTTTTCTAGGTGTCATCATTTCTTATTTATTGAGGGTAATAGTTCTATTCAACAATGGTTATATATGAGCTTGCTTGTGCAATACTTGAGTTTTTAAAAAAAGGTTTTTTGAATAAATAGTGTCTTCAATGTACCCGTTAAGAAAACATGCATAATGGGTAGTTGCTTTGAAAACCATCCATTGTGATTCGATTGGGAGATGCTCACTCAATGGGGCAAGAGTTCTGCTACTGAAGAGACAACGGTAAGCGCCAGTGGATTGTGACACACTCAAGCTATTAGCAGCAGCCTGGATAGCTTCCAAGGGAACTAATATAATGATAGAAGGAACATCTGGGCTGAAGGAATTGAAACCTGAATATATCGAACTGAGGGTAGTGCCTCTTAGGTGCTAAGAGATGGAATAGCCTAGTAACTAAAGTTCAAAATCAGAAAAACAGGTAACTTAATTTTGAGATTTCACAAACGCTGAAAATAAAGTTAGAACTCCAAAGTAGAAGAATAAGGTTCTTCTCCTGGGCTCACTAAGGAGGCCAGGTAGCTTCCATGTTACTAGGACAGTCGCCAAGGGGTTAGTCTGTCAGTGGCTTTCTGAAGGAATTCACCACTTAAACCAGGAGAGATACACAGTCTATGACTCATCTAGACAGTAAAGATGAAAATATCACCCAAATTACTGATGTCTCCTGAATGTGCATGAAAAGGTATCTTCAAAGAGTTATTTTTCCAACTAGGGATAAAGAACATGAGAAGCATCACAGAGGATTCAAAGCTGATTATAGTAACTGGAAAGTGTATCAAAAAAGCCCAAACCAAAAAATGAACTAGACAATTCAGGTTTTTTTTTTTTTTTTAGTTTTTAAAAAACTAAACCTAAATTTTTTTTAGTTTTTGCTACTAGATAATAGCAAAAAAAATGAACTAGATATATGAGGAGAAGTTCAAGGTCCTTGAATCTACCTCTTCAGTTTCTCGCTGTATCAGGACTACATATGGAGGGAAAGACCTACCAAATCTAAGGGGGCATTTTTATTGTTCTTAGAAGGGTAACGTGAAGCTGAAAGTCCTCTTGGAGTTGTATATTTGAGACCCACAGTTCAACAGTTATGTGAAGTACCTGATAAATACAGTCAGAATTAACTTGATCCTGCTGTTTTAGAGCTATTTATTTATTTATTTTTATTTTTACCTTTTTTTGAGATGGAGTGTTGCTCTGTCCCCAGGTTGGAGTGCAGAGGTGATCTCAGCTCACTGCAGCCTCCACCTCCTGGTACCAGAGATTCTCCCGCCTCAGCCTCTTGGGTAGCTGGGATTACAGGTATGTGTCACCACGCCCAGCTAACTTTTGTATTTTTAGTAGAGACGCAGTTTCACCATGTTGGCCAGGCTGGTCTCCAATTCCTGACCTCAGGTGATCCACCTCAGCCTTGTAAAGTGTTAGGGTTACAGGCGCGAGCCACTGCACCCGGCCTTGTTTTACGGCATTTTAAATGATGAAACAGTGCGAGCTGTTTAATCTGAGTTGAAACAAATGTGAAAATTCATCAAGTCTGAAAGGAACGTCCAAACCACAAGAGCCAAACAGAATGGTGGTAGATCTTCCAAATCAGGATCCTTACCGTGTGGTCTGTGAATTGCCCGACGCTATGAGTAAACTGCCTGGGTCTGGGCACACAAGTGTTAGTCCACAGTCCATGGCTGTCATCAGATTCTTAAACATAGCTGTAACCCTCCCAGACTTCCCTAATCTTGTATTCATATAGTCAAGATTAACAGAGTACTATTGCGTCTATTAACATCTCTTCAAATCACTAGAATTAAAAGTATTAATGAAGATAAAAGGAGTTGAAAGTGCTCCCTGTTCACTCTGCCCTTTCAAGATTTTGGGGCTTCATTTTTACTAAATATCTTCATTTGCTAATTGGATACATTGGGTTTGCTTTCCTAGTAATTGGCTTATTTTCACAGGTAAAGAAAATGGGCGGGGTTATGGGGAGAACGGCAAAAAAAAAAAAAAAAAAAAAAGCCCAGTTGATTGTCCACGTGCATCTTCCTTTCCTCATCAGGGTCTTGCTGATGTTCTGAAGGTAAGGAGAGCGGCCTGAGAGGATGACTCACCATTTGGTTCTCTCTACACTAATGACCCTCCAAATCCACACAGACAACCTACCATTGACTATTCTATTATTTAGTACCTTTTCTTGAAGAACTCTAAATGTATGCTATTTTTATACACTTTTTCAGACCATTAAAGTTGTCTCCATTTTTACAGTGCCATTTCCATTTTGGGATAAAAATGCATACTTTACAATAGCTCCACTTAAGGCTTCAACATAACATAGTGATTTAGATTTTTGTTCACTGTGAACAATTTTCTTCTACAACAGGTTTTTTATATTCTATATTTTTCAAAAATGAAAATGCCTTAGTTGTAAAGTAATCACCTTCTACCGTCAATGTAAAAAGTACCTTTTAGGGTTTTTTTTTTTTTTTTGGAGACAGGGTCTCACTCTGTTACCCAGGCTGAAGTACAGTGGTGTGCTTGATCTCAGCTCATTGCAACCTCAACCTTCCAGGCTCAAGCAATCCTCCCACTTCAGCCTTCCGAGTAGCTGGGTCTACAGGTGCGTGCCACACCACTCGACTAATTTTTCAATTTTTGGTAGAGACGAGGTCTCACTACATTGCTCAGGCTGGTCTTGAACTCCCGAGCTCAAGTGATCCTCTCACTTTGGCCTCCCAAAGTGTTGCGATTACAGATCTGAGCCATCATACCTGGCCATTTTAAGGCATTTTAAATGATGAAATAATGTGAGCTGTTTAATCGGAGTAGAAGCAAATGTGAAAGCTCATCAATTCTGAAAGGAACAACCAAACCAAAAGAGGGCCAAACAGAATGGTGGCAGAGCCCCCAAATCAGGATCCTCACCGTGGAGTCTGTGAACTGCCCGAAGCCATGAGTAAAACTCCCTGTGTCTGGGCATACACGTGTTTGTCCATGGTACACAGCTGTCATCAGATTCTCAAAGGCACCGGTAACCCCCCAAACTTCCCTAAACCACAAAACTCCCTTGAACAGAGTCTCAACTGCATGTGAAAAACAATGTTCAGTGATGTTTCCACACCTTTTAGACATAAGAATAAAAGTGAGAAGTAACTGTGGAGGCAAGTTTTATTTAGAGCTGTAAATGTTTGATTTCCAAATCTTAGGCAGCATTTTCATTCATAAAGGTTAAACATCTAAAGGAACCTGATCTGTTTTCAATAACAGTTTGTGGTGGGAAGACGGTGGGCCAATAGCTCTGGATTCTAATCCTGGTTTTGCCATCATCCCCCTGCTCAACTTAAGACACTTACATTTTCTGGGCTCTAGTTTACAACTATGCAAAGTCATTTTCACACCAAGAACTTATATTACTAATTTGCTCTCATGGAGATTTTGTTTTGAAATATTTTTACTAACCAAACTGTGCTTATTAAACAGTAATTGATTCTTTCTTTAAGAAAATTAATCCAAGTTTCTATACCTGCCAAAAGAATTTCTGATTAGTTCTTCTTCCACTCATTTGTTCAACCGTCCAACCAACAAATATTAAAATTCCTACCGGGTGTGAAGTCCTATTCATGAGAGCTACGGACACAGAACTCAACTAGGTAGACCCAGCCCCTATTTCTATGGAGCATACAATACATGCTACACTTTGAGTTGATATAACTCCAACCCAAATACAAATAAATCGATTTGTAGTTTTGTGGTCATATCATGCATGCATTCATATTCATAAATATACTAAAAATAACTTGTAAACCCTATCACCAACTTCTCAGACTTCTAGGGATTGGGTAGCCTGAACAGGCAGCTGCTGAATGAGATCAGTTGCCAGCTTCCTCTTGGTTCTAAAATGTGAAGATTCCACCATTCTCAGTGGAAAAGAGTGGATCCGTTGTTCAATATCAGTCCCTAATATCCAGCTGTAATAAAAATGGTATTCCAGTGATTAAAATCTTCCACATCACCCAATCTACATAAATGTCTTCTTTTTCTAAAACCTAATTACGCCTACAACTAAAGTAGATCTTTGTAATGATAATTCAATCGATGTAATATACATCTCCTTCCATGCTTCAGAGAGTTGAGTTTAAATGCCTTTTTTGATTACTAATTATTTTCTAAGTGAGTTTAATGCTTGTGAAAGCTATTGGGACCACATGTCTGAGAATGAATGTTCTCTGTTTATTTGACAAGCAGGTTCCAGAGAGCCCCCAGCCGCGTGCCTCATGAAATTCTACCTGCAAATCTCAATCTGGAAAGGCTTGTTTCATGGAACTGAATAATATTTCAGTCATATGTTGCCTTCAGTTACTGGCTAGTTGTAAATCTTAAATAGAAGGACAACCTAGCTCTAGTAACAGGAGATGAATTATACGAAGAATTTGCCTAATTATTTCAAATGAAATGCATGTGGTCACCCACAAAATACAAATTGGGTAAATAAGGTTAACATGTGAATTTGTGATAGCAGCAAATTACTTCCACATATTTCCTTCCAGTTGCCTAAGTTCCATCACTTTGATGCAACTTGAAGTGTTATGGTCATCGCCCCCACAGCTCCAGGAAATGGAAGCATGATTTTCCATTACTTGTTTCAGCCTACTCAGTGCTTCACAACATGGAAGTGCCTCAGTGGGCTGGACAGAGACTCAGCAGCAGCTTAAAGCTTTAAGACTATTAAGCAATCTCAGGTGAAGAATCTCTGAGACTTTTCCAGTGAAAATCAATTCATCAGACTCCTTTCCTGTCTACATCCTATTGCATGCTCTATCGCTCCTAAAAAAGCTTGTTTCTCCTCCAGCTGGGGGAAGAGCAGTTCACTCAGCAACCACTGATACTTGGACCATACTGCATACTGTGAAGTAGGCTGACATTTCTGCTGGGAAGATCAGGTTCTGTTAGTTATGTGCTCATTATTTACGAGGCTGGAAGCAGCTTCTGACACCCCAAGGAGCTGCCTAACACGACCGACGTCAGGTTTGTTACAAGAGAATATATATTTCATCTAATTATGTGGTCAACAGGTTGAAGATCTCCCTATCCAGAAAGAGGGGCACGTCCTTGGATACTTTAAAACATATGATCAAAATGTTGACTACATCTAAGATGGAGAGTTAGAAAGTAACTCAGTATAATATGGCTGTGATGGTTAAAATGCACACCTTGTATATCAAGTTTATCAGTACTTTTAACAGTGTATTCTTAGAAATTGAAATTGAACAGAGAAAGTCTTTCCCCATCATACCCTGAAAATGACACCAAAATAACAATTTCCCTTTGAAATGGATAGACAGGGTGATTAGTAAACCTGCAATTATTATAACAGTAACACAATCTTTTTTTTTTTTTTTTTTTTTTTTTGAGACGGAGTCTCGCTCTGTTCCCCAGGCTGGAGTGCAGTGGCCGGATCTCAGCTCACTGCAAGCTCCGCCTCCCAGGTTTACGCCATTCTCCTGCCTCAGCCTCCCGAGTAGCTGGGACTACAGGCGCCCACCACCTCGCCCGGCTAGTTTTTTGTATTTTTTAGTAGAGACGGGGTTTCACAGTGTTAGCCAGGATGGTCTCGATATCCTGACCTCGTGATCCGCCCGTCTCGGCCTCCCAAAGTGCTGGGATATCTTATAACCAAATACAGTCACTGAGATAGATATATAGTCATCAAAGTAGACCAAAAATACACCTAGGATCAGCAATGGGCCTAGAATCCACAGCTTTCAAATCCTCAGCCAATCTTCTTTCTTTTTTTTTTTTTTTTTTTTGAGGCAGAGTCTCACTCTGTCGACCGGGATGGAGTACTGTGGCCGGATCTCAGCTCACTGCAAGCTCCGCCTCCCGGGTTCACGCCATTCTCCTGCCTCAGCCTCCCCGAGTAGCTGGGACTACAGGCGCCCGCCACCTCGCCCGGCTAGTTTTTGTATTTTTTAGTAGAGACGGGGTTTCACCGTGTTAGCCAGGATGGTCTCGATCTCCTGACCTCGTGATCCGCCCGTCTCCGCCTCCCAAAGTGCTGGGATTACAGGCTTGAGCCACCGCGCCCGGCGCAATCTTCTTTCTAATACATCATACTGCTTTTATTCTACCATCAAATGGTAATGCTGTATCATTAGTGGGAAACTATAGTCAGAAGCTTGCTGGAAATCAACAACTGCACAAGTAATCGAAAGCAAAATATACACCCTTTGGTCCTGGGGAAGGGGAGCGAGTAGTGGCATAGAATTCAAGAAACATCAGCAAAATGCAAAGTCGCACTAAATGGAGAGCTTCTGTGTGGCTGTAATCTTTTCCTCAAGTATTTTCTGGAGACCTGTGCTCTAGAACTTTTTAGGTAAAGAATAAACTAAGGCTTTCATCACATTTCTGGAATAGATGCTGATGCAGAAAATGCTCTGGCCCCTAGTTTTCCTTTCCTCCTTCCTTCTTGCTTTATAGGGCATGGTGAAGAATTGGAACTTTACCCTAACAAAGTGCCATAATGTACCCTGTGTTTTAATAGGATCATTCTGGTTGCCATGTGAAAACCAGACTATACGGCAAGAAAAGTAGTAAAAAGTGTCCGACAGGAGACATTGCAAAATAATGGAGATGAGACATGATGGTGGCCTCATTCAGTGGGGTAGCAGTAGAGATAGTGTAGGGTGTCAAGTTTGTTTTATGAGAAAACATATATTTCATGAATTATATGGTGAAAGAGCAGAAGATCTTGCTATCTAGAAAAGGTCAGATTCTCCATACAGCCTGAAGGTAGAGCACACAAGGTTTGTTGAGGGCCTATTGCATGTGGGGTATTAAAAAAAGAGAAGTGTTTCCGGGTGTGGTGGCTCACGCCCATAATCCCAGCACTTTGGGAGGCTGAGGCAGGTGGATCACCTGAGGTCAGGAGTTCGAGACCAACCTGGCCAACTTGGTGAAACCACGTCTCTACTAAAAACATAAAAATTAGCCAGGCATAGTGGTGGGCACCTGTAATCCCAGCTACTAGGCAGGCTGAGGGAGAAGAATTGCTTGAACTCGGGAAGTGGAGGTTGCAATGAGCCAAGATCACACCACTGTACTCTGTAGCCTGGGTGACAGACTGAGACTCTGTCTCAAAAAAAAAAAAAAAGAGAAGTGTTGAGCATGACATAAAGAACTGTAGTCTGAGCAAATAGGAGGGTGAAGCATTTACTGAGATGACCAAGATAGTAGGAGGAGCAGTTCTAGAAAAAAAAAAATTGGTGAGTTTTGTTTTGGACAAGTGGAGTTTAAGATGCTGATTAGACATCTAAGTGGAGACATGAAGTGGGCAGTGGATATATGAACTGAGAGTTGAGAGTAGAGACTGGCACTGCAATAAAAGTTTAGATGCTATTCTTGTATAGTTGTTATTTAAAGCTGTAAGACTAGGCAGTGGATCTGATGGAAAAGAGGAGAGAAGAGGTCTAAAACTGAGCCCTGAGATACTCCAATTAAGAGGTAGAGAAGATGAGGAAGGGCCAGCAAAAGAAAAGTAATAGCATGTAAAGCAGAAGAACCAACCAAGAAACCAGCAAGTGCAGTATTTAGAAGCTATACGAACCTTATTCAAGTTCCCTTTCTTGTAGAAAATTCCATATATATAAATGAATTCCATATATTTTATATATATATACACACACAGAAGAAGTATCTAGATGGTTACCTGTGTGACCTTGAATAAGTTACTTAACCTCCAGGAGTGCTATGGATTGAACTGGGTCTCCCTATCCTCACAAATTCATAGGTTGAAACTCAAACCCCCAAAGTGAGAGTATACGGAGGTGGGGTATCTGGGAGTCAATTAGGTTTACATAAGATCATGAGGATGGAGCCCTCATAACAGGATGACTGCCCTTATGAGAAGAAACAGCAGGGAGCTTGCTCTTGCTCTCTCCCTGCACCCTTTGTGAAGACACAGCAAGGAGGAGGCCATCTGTAAGCCAGCAAGAGCCTCTGCCAGAACTGGACCACACTGGCATTCTGATCTTGGACTTCTAGCTTCCAGAACTGTCTTGTTGTTTGAGCCACTCAGTCTACAGTATTTTATTATAGCAGGTCAAAGTGACTAAGACAGTAAGCCTGTCTCTTTAACTATAAAGCACTACCACCTATATGTTAAGGGATTAAATGATTTAACCCATAAAAAGTGCTCTGTATAAGTACTTGACATAGCCTGGGCAATATAGGGAGACCTCATCTCAGCAAAAAAAAAAAAAAAAAAAAAAAAAAAATTTAGCCTGTTGTGGTGGTGCATGCTTGTGGTGCCAGCGACTTGGGAGGCTGAGGTGGGAGAATCACTTCAGCCAAGGAGTTGGAGGCTGCAGTGAGCTATGATGCTGCCACTGCACTCGATCCTTGGCAAGAGAGCAAGACACTGACTCAAAAAAAAAAAAAAAAAAAAAAAAAAAGTACCTTACAGAAAATGCTCAGTAAATATTGCTTATTATTTTTGGTATTCATGAATCTTTTATGCCTAAGGCACTTTGCATCTACAGACTGATCGTTTGGAATTTACTTAAAACTTTGAAGAATAGTTGTAACTACTTCCCTGTTTATATGTTATATTGATAACTAAAGTATAAGCAATTTGAATTCAGCAACTGGTTCAACTTCCTTATGTTTTCTACAATTCTAGCATAATACTGTAAGCATAGCAGATGCTGAACATACATTAGTGGACTAATATATTCTGACTTCTTTGTTTGCCTGGATGATTAGGAGGAAACATTTAATATGAGATACTTAAACCATAAGTCTTCTAATAGCCAAGATGGTGAAATCATCACTGTTGGATCTTACATGGCCTTTGGTTAGATGGGGGAGACGAGGAAAACAATTGAATAAAGGGTAGTAAAATGTAAAGCGACACAAAGTGCAGACCTTCAATGTGGCCTTAAGCCTGAGGAAAAATGCTTCTCTTGATCTGGAGTTCCAAACTTCTCAGGTACTGAATATGCTTTCAGAGCTTTCCTCATATTTCTGGAACAGATGCTGGTCTGGAAAACTCCTTGACACCTGTTTTGTGATATTCTGAATTATGTTCTGGACCCTGCCTTAACCCTGGATCCACCAACATGGATAGTTCGTGGGTGGCACACCCAGTCTCCTTTCTCAGAGAAGAATCCAGTCTCCAGCAAGGTGGACTCTGAAACCATGTTTTCTGTCTCATGGCCTTGCCTTTGCTCTAGATGATGTGCACAGTATTAGCAGACCCCTGGCCGAAGCAAGAGACCTGGGGCTTAGGAGTTAGTGATAACTGGGTCACGCAATGACCCAGAGGGAAGATTCACAGATGACTCCTGCTGAGGCCCCCAGTGCTGCCCTGGTTTTTGTCTTTCCAAAGGGTTAGATTCTATGAGACATTCCAGTGTCCTCCAAAAAAGTACCTCTTTTGCTTAAAACTGTTTTTGTATTCGTTTCTTTTATGTACCAAATAGAACCCTTTATTGATATATTTGGTATATTGGAAAGAAATTGAAGTGTGAAGTAAGAATATTAATTAAAGTTTCTTTTTTTTTTTTTTGAGACGGAGTCTCGCTGTGTTGCCCAGGCTGGAGTGCAGTGGCCGGATCTCAGCTCACTGCAAGTTCCGCCTCCCGGGTTCACGCCATTCTCCTGCCTCAGCCTCCTGTGTAGCTGGGACCACAGGCGCCCGCTGCCACGCCTGGCTAATTTTTTTTTTTTTTTTGTATTTTCTAAAGTAAAACCAAGAAAATAAAACATGTGCCCATTTCTGGCCGGGTGCAGTGGCCCACGTCTGTGATCCCAGCACTTTGGGAGGCCAAGGCGGGCGGATCACGAGGTCAGGAGATTGAGACCATCCTGGGTACGGTGAAACCCCATCTCTACTAAAAATATAAAAAATTAGCCGGCGTGGTGGCTGGCACCTGCAGTCCCAGCTACTCAGGAGGCTGAGGCAGGAGAATGGCGTGAACCCAGGAGGTGGAGCTTGCAGTGAGCCAAGATTGCACCACTGCACTCTAGCCTAGGCGACAGAGAAAGACTCCATCTCAAAAAACAAAACAAAACAAACAAACAAAACCAAAACATGTGCCCATTTCTGTCTTCCATCTCTTCTTCTGGCCTCGGTTTGGTGAGTAGAAATAATGGCATTCTTGGGGGCTGATGATGAAAGAAGCCAGTCAATTTAGAGAAAGTAAGTATGTGCTTAGTGAAAAAGGAGGGAATATGTGGTGGTTTTTGTCCAAGTCACCTCACTTCCTCCTTGTCTTTTCACTCTATCCCTAAATTATACAGTCATCAAAAGACAAAACTCCTAAGTTATGATACAGTACAGTAAATCAGACACACATGGGAAGGAAAAAAAAGTCAACTGAAAAAATTTCTCAATTCTATGGAAGTGTCAAAGAAAATGGGTATTGAAAATACTCAGATTTGATCAAATGCCTATATTGTTATTTTTTATATTTAAAAGGGGATATCATAACTAGCAACTGAAAAATTAGTAGTGCTTTAATTCTAGAAATTACCCATGTAGGCAAATAGACCTGGAGAACATTATTTTCAAGTATTATTCCAATGGCAGGGGCACTTGGGCTGATTAACAGCAGTTCCTTTTTCCAGACCCGTTTTGCTATAAGGCAGTAATCTGGAAGATGGGTAAGTAAGGCTGGGAATATATTAACTGGTGATTCAACTTAGTGAAGTTAGCCCCTACGGAAACTAAACTCGTGGTCTTGATCTCACGCAAACCATGCTCTAATTAACTACAATACACTGTTCTGTGGTCATGTAGCTGCAGATCTCTACTGGAGGTCCCGAAACAGCACAGCTGTTAGGAGTAAAAACCAGCAGTCAAGCAGTTAATTGCATTTGGGAAAGCAAAATAAATTTTTTAATGGCTTCTTTTTTTAAACTTTAGCCTTGGTGCAGCTGTGATTCTTGAACAGCTTGTTCTGAACCACATGGCCTTCCAGCCTCCCAATCTTCCCACTATGTTCCATGCTCAACTGGCTTTCAACAGCCTTCCCGAAGCAACTCCTCAGCATACTAAACTTGGGATTCTGTAACACCAAGTAACACTTTTCTCTCTTTAATGGGATAATTTAGCCTTCTGACTTTCACAGCAGATGCATTTAAGACTCAGTGATGTCATTTAATTACAGACTTTGAAGAAATCTGAAGGCATCATTATCACTAGCCCGGACTGTCAGCTCCCTGATGGAGCTCACCAGCAATGCCACACACGAGAAGAACAGACCCCAGAGAGGAAGAAAGGCCTGTGCTCCATCCCTTGAATACTCATGTCCAGGGTGCTTCATATATCACCTAGTTAAATGGAGATAAACTTAGAAGGGCCAAGACCAAGGGTCCAAATTGGAAGGCAAATGAATGATCAGGTCAATATACCTACTGAATAATTATTAAGGTGTATTTTCTCAATTAGAGTGATCAGATTAAGATATCAAAGGTGCATTTTTCTGTCCTCTTAATGAACTCTTGAAGTCTTAACCACAAGAGTTCAATAACTGCTATGGACTATTACAAGCATTTCTACTTGGCCTTTGCCTAGTAAGAAAGAGATGATGATAAAGAAAAAAAATATGAGCAAAGAGAAGACTATATGTTAATCAAATGATAAAGCACTTTAAAAAAATTAAGTGGCATTTTTTATTGATTAGAATTATTAACATAATTAGTAATATTATCATTGAAAATGGAGAGATAGTTAAAACACACTTTTTTTTTTTTTCCCTGAGATGGAGTCTCACTCTGTCACCCAGGCTGGAGTGCAGTAGCACGATCTCAGCTCACTGCAAGTTCCGCCTCTCAGGTTCACGCCATTCTCCTGCCTCGGCCTCCTGAGTAGCTGGGACTACAGGTGTCCGCCACCATACCTGGCTAATTTTTTGTATTTTTAGTAGAAACGGGGTTTCACCGTGTTAGCCAAGATGGTCTCAATCTCCTGACCTTGTGATCTGCCTGCCTCAGCCTCCCAAAATGCCGAGATTACAGGCGTGAGCCACCGTGCCCGGCCAAAACAGACGTTTTTAAACTAATGATTCCTATTATTTAAGAGTGGAAGCATGGGGGTATGAGGAATATATTACATGCATAAGTTGTCCAAAGAAAGCAAACCAAACCACATCAAAAATAAACATGCATTTCATCCACTGTATGAAGCTTTCTCTTCATGCCATCAACTAAGGGCCTATGCAATTAAACTGTATGAAAGAGTCTGGCAAAGTTTGAAAGCATCACAGCCCCAAATCTGTACTACCTCCTGTTATTGAGAACATGTATCTCTGGTATACTGTACATAAAGTAAGAAGGAACTGAGCTATCTTTGTGAGTCTATCAAAGTCTAAACCTTCTTCCTTTCCAAATCATCTGCAGTTTTTAAAACAACCAACAAGCAATGATCCCATACACTAACTCTCCACACAGTTCACTGAACACACACTTCATTACACTACCTAAATGTAACAGAGTTCAAGAGAATATAGATGGATGAGTAGTTCTGCATGGCAAGGGATATGAACATTCTGGCCCTCTGCCACTAGGAATCATATGAAATTCATAGCTCATAAAAGCAGTTACATCCTAAGGGAACCACAAATAGGAGGAAGGCTAGGCCATGACTTGATATCATGATGTCACACACAGCAGTGCTTCATATGTAAGCGTCAAAGTCCATATGGGTATGAAATTATGATCTACTCTTTCAACAACCAACCCCTGATCCCAGGACATGTCCAACTAGAGCTGGCCTTGGCAACACGGGCAACAATGAGACTTAAGGATGCTACGAAGATAACTTCATATACTTAAGTCCCCTGTGACAGGAAAGGGGCTAAAAAAGTAAAGTTTTCAAGGGATGCAAAGGCTTATATTCACAGTAGCAGATATAAGTTATAAGAGGTTCCTTAAAAAAGAATGTATTAATGCTACTATGTATCTGGCATTATATGAATTCCTATATACATCTTATTACCCATCTTCAAAATATTCCCATTTTCCCCATTTTAAAGATGAGGCACAGTGATGTTAAGTAACTTGTCCAAAGTCACCAGGCAAATAAATGGCATAGCTGGGATTCAGACCCTAGTCTGTCTTGACATTTGGGTCTTCCCACTCTGACACCCTGCTTTCCAATGGCCTGGGCGAGTAACCATACAGAATCCACCAGTGGGTGGTCTTGAAGCCAGAGGAAAGGTCTATGGAGACTAATTTTGTCTTTCTATACATACCTCACAATACCATTTGCCTTTGCTATGGTGCCCCTCTCTCCACATGCATAGTATAATTGTAGTTATGTACCCAGGTCCGAGGAACATTTAATCTAAGGTGACAGTCATTCCTGGCATTCATTTAACCAGATTTTATCTACAAAAGGAAGTGTTTCAGGGGACCTATTAGAGTGTGATTTGCTCCAGGCTCCACTCCTACTATGAATGACTGTGAAGAAGGCTCCCATGTCGGGTTCATTTTTCTGCCCTTATGTGAAACTTATCCTTTGACAGCTTTCAGCCTGCCTGATCTTAGTTTCATCTGTTCAAGCAGATTATTGCAAAAGAGACTCCTTGCCTAGTAAAATCAACATGCAGGGAGCATCAGATAATTTCTAATTGAATTTTGCATCACTTTGATTAATGTTAATGCCCTCAAGGCCCCAAGGATGGGTACATTTGTGTGATTTGAAGTAATCCAAGAACTTTATAAAACCAAGGAGGGATACTTGCTTTATTTGTGAGCCTAGAGGCCCAAGTATCTAGCTAGTCTGGATCCCTGAATGACTGCATGCCCTCAGAGGTTACATTTACTTTAGTAAACCTATGGATATGGATAAATATAACATTTCCTAACTCCTCTGAGCTAAGGAAGCCAATATGGTCTTAAAAGCTTCAAAGATACTAGTTGCAGACAATACTGCAACACAAGCAGCAGTGACACTTGGCAGCCTTTTGATACTGACCCCACTTGGTTCTATTCATCTCCCAAAACGATTCATATAGGCTAGGATTACAAAGAAATGATTATTAAAATTAGAAGCCACAAAGTAATAATTAAAATTAGAAGAGATTGGTTCTGACATAATAAAAGCTTTTTCTGTGTTATCACTGATTATGTGGCAGGTCTGGAAGTACACATTATTTGTGCTTTGCAGCTGGTGAAACTAAAGATAAGTTAGATAACTTGGCCAAAGGCATTAAGAGTTGTAAGTCCAGAACACAATTGGGAGTTGAGGCTCTGAGCCCCCTACCACTCCAGTGATCATCATGAGTCACTGCTGAGCCTCACATGGGAGACTCACAGAGGTGAAGAAGGCCCAGAGCAAGGCAGACTCTCTGGAGACATATCAATCTCTCCCACGAGCTTTAAGTATGTGGGCAGCTGGGCTTTGAGGACTGCAATCATCTAGAATTACTTGGCTCTGACACTGACAGAATTACTAAGTTTTAGGATTGTACAGGGCCTCTTCACTCACTGCTATTCCAATTCTTGCACTCTGCAAACAAAGAAACAAACCCAGAGACTAACTGATATCTTCAAGGAAACACAACTAGTAAGTGGCTCTGCCAGATTCCAAACTCAGGTCTACAAACTCCAGGCCCACTGTTCTTTTAATGGCACCTCAGTGTGGACAAACCATCTTTAGATTTTATGGCCTACAGAAAGCCAGTTTATTTTTTTATGCTGACTCCAGGAAACCCAAGAGATCTGGTCTGAGCTTGAGTTTCATGGCCACCCTAGGGTGTGAAGAAATGGATGAGAAAACCCAGAATGGCCTTCAAAAGTTTTCTGCTTCCAAAAGCCTTCTTCACAAATGGTTTTGAATTCAACACTTAGAAGGGAATTTTGCTTCTTGATACTTTTTATTTCCGTTATATAGAAAGATATAATATCCAAGAGTCAGCATTTTCTTTCAGAACCAAAGTGTTGGCAGGAATACAGACAGCATATTCTACTCCTGTTGGGGCTGCTGACTCACTGGCCAGTGCCTCATGCTTCCAAAGGCTAATAAAAGGTTATCTACCCAGTTTTGTGATGTCACCCTATTCTTTGCGTTTTATAGTATCATAAATCCATACTTCTCAACACTGAGTTAGTAGTATTGAGAAAGCCATTAAAAAAAAAACCCCATTTTTATAGACAGGGGCATTAAATACACAGCATTTAAACCTCTCATTTATACAATGATGATGGCAAGTAGATATAAATTTTATAGTATCAGAAAGCAAAACCCCATGGCCTACCAAAACAAAATTACCTTTCCAATACAACTTTGCAATGACATTTAAACTCCAAAGGTAATTTTGCATCCAAGGTACTCACTGATGTATAAATGATACTCACCAAGGTGAATCAATAGATTTTGTTTGATTGCTTCATCATCCCTCCATTATCTCAAATCTTCTAAGGCAGCAGGAGAGATCATAAGGATGTTTGAGTATTGCTTATTCGAAGATACAGAGAAGGCCAAATCATATCATATCTATTAAAGGAGTGGAGCCTGACCATGAAATTCTAATTAACACTGTAACAATTTACTTAAAAGTCTCTGATGCAGCCCATGTGAGGCTAAATCAGAAGGGAAACAGCGTTAGCATTTTAGTAGCATTAAATTAAAAGAAAAAAATGACATAACAGAGACCACATTATAGACTAATAAGTGATTAGATAAAGCAATTATTGCTTAGGTATTGTTTCTGCTGTGTGACAGAATGAAGAGGGCACAGCTCTGAAACTTCGGTTAGAAGATGCTAACTTTCTGAATGAGTAATGGTGGGACACAGTCAGTGGTCACAAACTTCTGACCTATCTGCATCTTGGAATAGTAAAGAAGTCTTTGTTTTTTTGAGACAGAGTCTCACTCTCTTGCCTAAGCTGGAGGGCAGTGGTGTGATCACAGCTCACTGCAACCTCCACCTCCTGGGCCCAAGTCATCCTCCTGCCTCAACCTTCCCAGTAGCTGGGACTACAGGCACATGCCAAGCCCAGCTAATTTTTTATTATTTGTAGAGAGAGTCTCCTGATGTTGCTTAGGCTGGTCTCGAACTCCTGGGCTCAAGTGATCCTCCTGCTTCTCTCCTGGTCTTGGATTATAGGTGTGAGCCACCATGCCCGACCTGAGAAGTCTTAAATGAGATAATATCTCAGATTGGGTCCTGTTCAAAGTTAATAAGGGATTCATGAGGAACCTGGTTTACATTTTTCTTTTTTCATTAATTATCCCCTAAGATAAGCATCAAGAGATGGAGTAGGATGGATGGCAACTTGGGTCAAAACTCTTAATACTTTGGACCTTTCCTTTGTCTTAATCATGGCACAGTCCTGGTTAAAATGTAAATATTCTTGGGAGAATGCCTGTAATTCTCAATCAAGTATATTTTTATAAATCTTTCAGAGAAATTTTTTTTTAAAAAATGGAAGATAGAGAATGAATGTTACTAGATATCTAGGCTTCAATTAGCACAGAGATGCAGAGATTATGTAATTCCAGAAAGCACAGACTTGGGTAACGTATGCATCGAGACAAACTTCATAACGACTCATGATAATAGTCATTCATATATACTAGCTATATGCCAGAGACTTTTCTAATAACTTTACATGTATTAACAAGCTTAATCCTTAAAACAACCTTATAAAAGGTGGTATTGATCATTATCATCCCCATATATCACATGAGGAAACCAAAGTACAGAGAGGTTTAGCGACTTGCTCAAGGTCACAAAGCTAATTAGTGACTGAGTCAGAATTTGAACCCAGATAGCCTGCATTCCACCAATGTGCTGCCATCTCGCATCTATATTACTCATCCACTTTCTACTATAATTCCAAATCAGTGCATCCTCATTCCACCAATAATCATAACACTGTCCTATTCCTTAGAATAAATGCACTAAGAATGCAAAAGCCCTTTTCAGCTCTAGAGTAGCACCTTCTCACATAACCCTCTGCAGGAAGTATTTTTCTCTACATTGTGTTCCAAAAGGTGATCCTCAGATTGTCTGAATCAGATCTGGATACAGAATTCAGTAATAATATTTCCTGATAATTTCTTCTGAAAATATGTCTAATACAATCACATATGATATATACATATTCTCTCTCTCTCTCTTTCTCTCTCTCTCAGACTAGAAGAAAGTATACATGATCTTCAATCTCAGGAGAAGTTCTGATAAATACTATGCTCAAAGAATTCTGCTTGACAGGGAACAAAAATCAATAAAGATTGTGGTAAAACTCACCATTTTAAATCTATAATCTTAGCAGACTAAATATAAAAAATCAACAACAAAATATATTTATAAAATAATGTTAAAAAATATAAATTAATTCTCTTCCTCAAATGGCCCTGTATTTAGAACAAATTTAAAGCTCCTGCTCCTTTTTGTTTTCATTTTTGTTACTTTCCAGAATGCTAAATGGACCTTCTTGTTACAGGACAGCTTTGTTTCGTATTTTTAATATGGCAGCGAATTACAGATAAGTATTCTTAGATACCAAGCAATTAGGAGGACATCAGTAAAGCAGGGAACAAATTCATGGCCCATAACATGCAACAAAGAAACACAGAGAATCATACTTTGTTAAGATCATCCATTTGAAGACCCAAAGCAATAGGTTTCTGTACATCATCCAAATTATTTGGCATATGAATAGGCTAACTCTAAGCCAAATGTTAGCTCTTGAACACTTGATAACTCTTAAAAAATAATATGTTGATGATTTAAGAGGGTACAAATCAAACATGAATTGAATTTTTCATAAATTACCCATGATCTAAAAAATTAGACAGGAGAGTAAATGACTCATGTCCACAGTGACAATGGATCCCAATCCATCATTCACATTCTGGAGTCCTTCATTCACAAGAAGGTAAATTAGCCTTCTTTGGCAATCCCCTTTTCCACATAAAGGAATTGGGCTTGGGGCAACACGTGCCAAATGTCTGGAACAAGAGACAAGATGTTCAATTAACTCCTGAAAGATTACTGAATAAATTAATATAGAACCAAAACTAACATAAAAACCATGTCATTTCAGTTGGCAGCATCAGAAAAGGAGAGAGAGTAGCCTTTAAGGAGGATGCTGCATTGTTGCCTTATTTTGCAACAACATAAAGACAACACCATTTGTATTCCTGGAACCGACGGGTGGAATAAGAAAATAGACTCATGACAATTAATAAAGAGATGGTGGAAAAAGAAACTGAAAAACTCAGTATCTTTAAGTTGCCAACCTATTCTTTAAAATCATGGTTGCAACTTGAAGTCCCTACTTGCTTTAGCTTTCTAGCCCAGCTAGAATTAGATATCCCATCTTATTTTTCTTTATTTCTTTAAGAGTGCTTTTTACCTACAGAATACCCAGTAATGTCCAATAAACCCTAAGTCTATTAAGACTATAAGTAAAAAGAAGATAGATGCAATTCCTTCTAGATGATGTGGTTTCCTTCTAGCATCGGGCCTAGTCTTGTATCTCCTAGAAATCCTTTCCTGAAGTGAAGAAAAGTAGAGAACATCAAAGTTCAATTCTTCTAATGTAGACACAAGAATATCCCACATGGTCTATAAGCCATGACTTTCTCCACTGCAAGTGCAAAATCAGTCCTACTGTCTCTAAGGATGCATGACAGAAAAGTGAATGAAAGGCTTACTGATGTCCCACGGGAGACACGGATAGGGAAAAAATCTTGTATATTTTCTTAGACATTTTGATGTTTTAACTGTGCCACAGTTCTCCCTATGTACTTAATACAAAGAAAAACTATAGGGAGAATATATCCCAGATAGCCTTAGTGTAGTTATAGACATGCCTGCTGATGCACCTGTTATGTATTTGGCAGATAAAACTAATTTATCCTCTTGCCTAACTTTATTAAAGACAATAAACTAAAAGACAAGAATATACAAACAGAGCTACATTGGGTACCCAGATTAAGAAGGTCACGTGTTTGCAGATCACCCTGTGAGACTGTCAAACTGACTGCTTAAATGAATGGCTTCACCGGTGGTGGCTTGACATCATTTCTCCATGCTACAAGCTGCAAATGATCCATGTACACTCTTCTAACTGAGACAAAGCCTAACACATGAAGGCTGTACATTTCATGCATGTTGATTTCTACTCCTTTTCCCCCAAAGATTAGGCATACTACAGATTAAAGACGTTAAGGAATCCTGGCACATGGCACAACCTAGTAAAGAGTTTAGGAGAGAAATGCAATTCCTCACTTCTGAAAAGACAAACTAAGGGGAAAAAAAATCATGTAAAATGCTGTCTACCTTTTTGAAAAACTGCCATAATTATAGCTCCACAGAGTTAATGTTATTTAAAATCCCCAGACCTGGAGTCTCAGGGGTAAAGACGGTGCTCTATTCCACTGCCCTTTGTCTGGGCCACTGCTAGAGAGAACAGGCTTTCGTCAGTTTAGCCATGTGTTCATCCTAATTTATTCAACTAATAAAGTGGTGGTGGGGGGCGGGGGAGCAAGCTGGGTGGAGGATTGAGTCTTTAGGGAAAAATAATCATAAACTTTGAATTGACAATGTGAATTATCCATAAGCCTCAGTGATTCTTGAAATTATTCCAGAGATGAGCTTCATACAGCCCATTTAGTTCACCTAAAAACATCCAATGCACTAAACCCAGTGGAAATATGAATTCAGAACTAATGTCCATAAGTTAAGGACCATATACTATAATATGCACAAATAGGGTAAGAAGTTAGGCTTGAACAAAGTAGATTGTTTAAACTGCTGTTTTCTAGAAAATCAAGTTAAATGCCTTGAACTTTCTATGCTTCACATCCATAGTCAATATGCCACTGATTATCAGTAATAACTTGAGTTAAACAATGATGGCACAAGAATAATAGTGATAACATCAACTGAAGTTAACATTTATTGAAAGCTTATTATGTGCTGGGCTCTGGCTAAACTAACTTTAATATATCTTATCTCGTCATCTTTGGTTGCATTATTTTTTTCAACATCTTTATTCAATGTCATTCTACCTCCTATGGGGCATCTTCAAACCTTTACAAACATTTAAGAGTCCACAGCTGGTAAGGAGGTTGCATTCATTTAGAAAGCAAGTGAACCATTATAGTAACATATGGAATTGGCTATTGCATACACTCTCTGCTCATGCCTGAGAATAATTCAAGAGATCGGCCTGCCTCTTTGGGGATGTTAATGGCCTACAATCCTGTATGTAGCCTTCCCAACTCTGCCCTGGCTGGTTAGCTCATTGGGTAGAGACTCATACAAGGTTAGGCCTTGTTTTACGGCTTAATATGCTTTCTGATCCCAGTCTATTTTGCACAGAGAATAATCAGTACCACACACCACATCCTTAATCCCAGCTACGTGTTTTGAAAATCTGTATCACCGATTATGAGGAAACCAGATGTAAGAAAGAATGGCCTAATACAAGCCCAGCCATATCATTTGGATGGTGGGTATGAAGGGATTAAAACCACTACCACCATAAAATAAAATGAAACAAATCTCAAACATGTTTTCTACTGGTAGCAGACAGCAGGCTTATCTTCACAGACAATAGCAGCTATCTACTATATAATCCATTCAGACTAGAAGGGTTGTAGACCAAGTGGTGATAGTGGGTGCTGGGTAGCTTTGTGCATGAATGAGTACATAAGCGCAAGGAAAGAAATGCCAGTGCGTCCAAAAATTTATATTATCAGTTCACTGCTGATATTTCAACCCCCAACATGTGAAAGTTAATTACAACCCACAAAAAGTACCCAGAGATTTTAGCAGCTGTTGAAGCTATCATATTTTGGGTATGGTGTGATCTGTTCTGATAGAACTAGGCACTCGAAAACCTGGCTGGTCTTCACAGTTATCCAGGGAGCTCAAAAAGATAATAATAATAACAATAAAACAAAACCTAGCAAATACATAGATTAACAGGCTCTTCTCCAAACTTCCTGTACTAAAGGTTTTCCTTCGAGGGGAACTGACAGAAGGGCACTGAGTGGGTCAGGGAACGAGGATCTGTACTTTTAAAACATTCTCCAGGTAATTCTTCCTCTGGCATGTTTGGGAAGCACTGTCCTAGAGACACCAGTTATGATAACTTGGGTTGAAAAAGCTTGAATGTCAGCACATGGCTCGAGTGGGCGTGTCTCTAAAATAAGAAACAAATGTACTGGGTGCCCCATAAAAGAGTATGGCTTTCAATCACAAAGGCACTGAGAGCCTTCTTATGCCCCTGAGAAGGCACTCACAAGCTCCAGGCATGCTCTGGGATGACAGCAATGACCTAGGGACACCTAAGGATAAAGCAATCAGAAGGCAACATAAGGTTGCTTGGAGTCTTACTGAAGGCTTCGGAGTGGCTTCCCCACTGACGCTCACTGTAATTCTATGAGGTACATATTATTCCTGTGTCCATTTTACAGACTGGGACTCTCAAATTCAGAAACATCCAGGGCTTAGCTCAAAGTCACTCAGGTAATGTCACTAGCTAGTGCCCTTAAGGGGAAAGAGTAACAGCCTAGAACTCAGGAGAATGGAATTCCAAGTCAGGCTTGCCCAGAAACTGCACAATCTTGGCAAATTACTGTAGTATTCTGGGACTCAAATGTCCTTGTTTGCAGAGCAAAATGAGTGAACTAGAAAATTTCCAAGAATATTCCAAGAACATTCCAAAATGTTAACAATCTATGATTTCAACACGGTTTCTACCTCATGGCTTAGTTTTTAAGAAACATTATACTTTATTGTCATGATATAATGATGTTCGGTAAAAGGGAGCATGAAAAATTTAGGTTAAGTACTACTGCAGGAATTATTCAAATTTAAGGTTTTAACATATGTGAGAATAGATGACTTTCATTAATGCATTGCAAGTTCTGTTTTAGAAAAGAGGGAAGCCTCGTAGTTTGAATTTAACAGTGTGAAAGATTCTTTTTATTCTAATGCATAAGTTGCAATGACAAGAGGCATCTTCCACTTGAGACCAGGTGTTAGACTGCTGTGTGAGATGTTCCTAATATTACCAGTGCTGCAGTAACATCTCCGTCTGCAAAAGGCATGCCCAGCCCAGCCTGGGATGCAGAGTACATACTAAGTAGGAAACATAAATGTGCAGAACGGCTGTATAATTGTTGAACTCGTGCCTCATGTATTCACAGTTAATTTTGGCAACCGATTTCAGTTACGGGAAGGGGAAATATGAGGAGGGGGTGACTTCTCCTGTCCTTCAACTTCCCAGAAATGTATTAAAAATGACAGCCTATGATTGCTGCAGACAGTATCTAATTAACTGTCATTATAAAACACATGTCAGAGCCTGGGGCCTATGAGGGATCTGATGTCTAATTTCTTTCCAGAATAATAAGAGTCTCCTTTGAAACAAGCTGGTGAATGAATTTTGTTGTCTTATTAATCAACTGATTTCAGTCTGACCCCCTGTTTCCCTCCCATACCTCATTCTTTCCTGCTGCATACCCTCCCCTAACTACTTTGGAACTCATATTTTAGACAAGTGATGGATTTAAAACAACTTCTTGTCATCTTCTGCCGAGGCAATCTCAATAAAGAGCGACTGTAGCAATATGATATGGAAATGGAAGCTGTTTGTAAAAACTATTAACTCAATAATGAAACAATTATTCCTAAACAACCATGAAAATTACTTACAAGCCTTATTTTCTCTCATTTTGCCATACCACGGATTGCAATTCTATTTTCATTCCTATTAATTAGAACAAAGAATTTAATCCTTTTCTCCTTCTATTATGCAAAAACAAGCATGGTTATTAGGGAGCTATCTAGTTTCCAATTAATATTATTTAGGAATGAGTTGCAGAGACTGAATCATTACTGATGTCCTCTAACTAGGGGGTTAAGATGAAATGAGGCCTGAATCAACATAGAAAGTAAGCAATTTCCTTCACTTCATTTTTTCATCCACAAGATGACTCATCAGCTTCTCCAAATGGATCCATGACACACTGCAACAAAGCAAGGCACATCAGCAAATGAGGCTGAATGAAATCGGAAAAAAAGCTGTCAGTTGATAGAAAAAGAATACATTCTCCTGTGACATGGGAGGCCTTCCATAATCTGCTGCCAACTCGCCTTTCTAGTCCTGTCTCCCATGTATACCCTCCCCAGATTCTCTATAAGTCTACATCTTTGGCTGTGACTTCAGTTCTGCCTAGGTTGCCAAAACAACTTTGGTAAATTCCAGTGTCACTGCCTGCAGCCTCTTTTGTGGATCCTTACTCAATCAGGGGAAGTAAATCATTCCTTTCACTGGGCTACAACATGTCCATTCATGTAAGGCCACAATCCCTTCTGCTAAACTCTTAGGACCAGATATATTTCAGAATTCAAAAAGTTCAGATTTTAGAAAGGTTTTCAGGGCATTTACTATGTATTATACGTATTATGCAACAATGCCAGGAGAGCTTGGGGTAGCACCTCCTAATCAAACACACGTATGAAAAATTATATTAAGAGGTACAAACAAAGGCTATATATAATGTGGCTGCATATGAATTCAGGCATTAGGGCTAAATGAGTCTACATATTTTTAAAATTTCATTTCTTAGTGCATTTTGGAATTCAGAATTGTGGATAATGGATTATGTACAATTATTAAGTTTCCCCAGCTAGATGTGACCTCCTCAAGGTTGGGACATATACATATGTATATGTATGTTTACCCTGATGCCTGATACAATGTCTGGCTTACTATTAGCAAAAGCACATTTGCTGAATACAAATCTTATTAAGTATGCATTGGCTAAAGCTTGCTTTCAACATTTACAAACAAAACTACCAATAAGCTAATAAGTGCTATCATAAGAGATCAAATTATGGTTTACAGCAACGACTGTCATGTCTTTTTTTAAGATCACAGAAGGATTAAAAGGATGAGGTATAGCATAGCATTTAAGAGCATGGGCTCTGGAACCAGACAGGCCTGGGTATGAATCCAGTCCCGTTAGCTGTAGGATAATGGGCATGTTGCTTAATTTCTTGTGCCTTAGCTTCCTCGCAATAAACAGGATAACACTCTAGTATCTACCTGAGAGAACTATTGTACAGGTAACTTGGGTAATACAAGCTAAATGCTTAGCATGAGTTAAGTGATAAAACGTAATAGTTAACTAATATTATGATTATAAAATGATTACGAGAACATTTATGACATTACTGAAATAGCTACAGGAGGGACCAAAGTGACATTCCACATGTATAGATGGCTACACATGTTGATTTTGGCAAGTTTACTGAAGCAATGACCTACTCTTTCCTAATACATAATTTGATTACTTTCACGAGGTTTCAGCTTGGCAGAGGTGGACATTTAAAAACAGCAGATGAGGCTAGCAAAACAGAGGCACTTGCTATAACTACACAGAAAATGATTCCGATTCAGGAAAAAGGATGGGAAATAGAATTGGAGTGTGAGGCTCCCTGTGGTGATTGCTAATAGTTTCCAAACCTGGAAGCTAATTCTCAACAAAAATTGGCTCCTTTGGATATTAAACATTCATGATAAAGGGAATAAGGAAAAAAGTTCAAAAATGTTTTAGATTTGCTTTGTTATCTAGGAAACAAGGTTGACATACTGCATTTAGAGCTTTTATTCCCCTCACTAGAAAATAACCAAAAGTTTCTCAAGTCAGTCTTTTTTTTTTTATTATTAAATAAATGTTAACTATTCCCCTCAGTTGTTAATAAAAAGAATAATAAGAAGAAATCATTTGTCCTTCTGTGTGCTACATGGCTCAAGGCACAGCATGTTCAGACAGACCTTAGTATTGAAATAAAAACCAAACACAACCTCAGGACAGAAAGGTTTGATGGATCAAAAACATGTCTGTTCAAAGTCTCTGAGAAAAATGGTGCATTAATTGGGAATGAAACTTTCCATTTTAGTAGCCTAACCACTGGGTAGGTGGTTGGCAAATTCAGCTGCTATGAAACACCAACATTTGCCTTCTTTGGCAATGGAAGCCCAGCTTTCAACACTTAAAAAGAAACCAATCTATTTATTTTTATTTTTTGTTTTAAGTTCCAGACACAAGTACAGAACGTGTGGGTTTGTTACATAGGTATAACATGTGCCATGGTGGAAACCAACCTATTTTTAAACGACTACACACCAGGCTTGAGTAGCTTCTTTACCTGCATTCACACGTGCAATTCTCACAATGTTTTGTGGTAAACACTAAATGCAGATGTGGAAAGTTACATTCAGAGAAGTTGCATGACTGGCTCAAGTATCGGACATCCAAGTATATGTGATTTGCACTTTAACAGAAGGCACATAGGACATCCTTCCCTGTGTCTTCATCTGCCTAATTTCTCATTCATTCTGAAAGACTCAGTTTAAGTGTCGTGGCCTCTGATATGACATCCTCTTTTCTATAACCTGCTCTTTAGGTTTCTTCTGTAGCACTTACCACAATATTTCGTAATTATCTACTTATTTATCTGACTCCTTCACTAGACCATGGCCTCTCTGAGAAAACGGGCCACCCCTTTTCACTCTTGCACTTAATACAGTGCCTGATATCCGACAGTCAATCTCAAAGAGTGATGAATTGAACTGAACATCTCTCCCAAATTCAGCAACAAATTTTAGGGAATTCATCAAGGTGTGGCTAATAAATAACACTTTACTATGAACCAGATACAAATTTCATATTATAACTGAGAATCCTCAAAAAACAATGCAGCATTTTTGTTTTGCCAATTAAGGTTTATTATCTAACCTTGGTGACAATTTGAATGTGAAAAGAAGTTTTGACTATTTTTAGGTTCCTAGAGAACCCAGTTGCTGTTGTAGACACAGTAGATTTATCTGCAGTATTTTACATACCCTAGGGCCTCTCTCTCCTAGACAGCAGCCTGACTGACCATTCCCAGTTGACATTGGGGGAGAGTTGTGGGGGAGACAATAAAAACTTTAAGATGGACAATAACGTTCTTTCTAAATTGCACTTTTTCTTAATTTAAAAAAATCTATATTGCTCATATTAATAAAAAATGTTTATTTCAAATCATCAAACAACTCATCCCTTCTCTTTCCTTCTACCTCATATCCAGCTTCTTAGTTCGGTCTTTCCCATTTAGGAGGATAAATGTGATCTGTTGTTTCCTACCAGGGTTTCTTAGTCTTCTGTCTTAGTCCTTGATAGTCTTGCAGAGGTTTTTGTTTACATAAGGATTCATTTCCGCTGCTGGCCATCAAGGCGCAAACTGTTCAAATCATCAGAAAGCCTTCTCAGATGAGTTCACGGATAAGCACAGCTTTCTATGCCCTAGGTACTTACACATTCCATTTATGCCATGCATATTGCCTTAAAACTACTTTCTTTAACTGAATCTAGAATTGCTGAATCTAAGAGTTCAAAGAGGTTGTCTACCAGACTATGAACTCCTTCACGGGAAGGACTATGTCTTAATTTGTCTTTGTGTCTAGTCCTAGCAAAGTGTCTACCATGTAGTGGGCACTCATTAATGTGAGTGAATTCAAAATAACGGTTCAGTACTTCAGAACTATCTGATTTTGCAGGGTCTGACTTAGAACACAGAAGGACCTTGTATTTCATGGACAGCAGTTACCCCTTTCTCTGTTTCACATAAGTTTCTTATGGTTTCATGTAAGATTGCAGTTGAAAAGATTTTTCACTACTAAGAAAGCTTGAAAAGCACTGACTTCAGTAGCTTCTGTCTCTTTGGTTGGTATATTTTGTCTCTTGAAATAGAGTGTGAGCATACGACAAAAGGAACTCAGTGGTGTGTACATGGTACGTATAAAATATCACATATTTAAGGGGTAGGAGTGTGTGTGTGTGTGTGTGTGTGTGTATTAAAGGCCACTGTTTATAATTGGAGCCTACTATGAATTAGATGCTTTACATATGTTACATCATTTCACCTTCTCTCTAGCCCTGGATGGCTGTCATCATTGAGCACCCCATTTTACAAATAAGGACTCTGAGGCTCAGAAAATTAGCAACTTACCTGAAGAGGCATGTTTTAAACTCATTTCTGTCTGGAGCCAAAGATCAAGCTCTTGTGATAGAAAAGAAAGTTTTTGATGTAAATTAGGGAGAGTGACTAGGTAGAAGAAATTGCAAATTTTTTTAGATTGGCATTTCAGAGAGAGGAAGTAGTTTTAAATTGAAGGAAAAAACCCAGATAAGAGTCAAACGCTCTGAAAAGATGCAAGTATGCATGCAAAAAGAGGCAGCAGCTATGGAAATCAGAGTTCCCCGCTTATCACTAGGATAAGTAGGGGAAATTTTAAAAAATATCTACTGTCTGACAAAGGGTAGGAGGAAGAAGACATCTGTAGAGGTAGAAGAATTTTGAAACAGAGAGGATGAAGTGAATGAAATGGAAAACACTCAACTCCACTGGAATCCCATTTTAACTCGAATAGATTTGCAACCCTGAAAAAGCTTACACATATGCTAAGTACCTGGGTGAGTGATCATAACCAAGTGACCTGGGCAATGTGACTTGAAACAAATGCTTCAGAGAATATATTAGACCCACTTCTAATTAGGTCTTTGAGAATCACTGTCAAGTATCATTCCCTCCCTCTCTCTTTTATAGTAGGTGATCAGGAAGTTTGGAAGAACAGGCAAGGTTTTCCTTAAAGGATAAAAATATTTCCTTCAGCAGATGAACCACGTGCAGCATCAGCTGGTGGTTTGGCCATGTTAACCATTTTACTCTAAAACTTGAAGATCCCTAATTACAATCTGATATTAAAAAACTCTGTTAAATTTTAGCGAGTCCAAATTCCATTGAGGTAGATAAAGATTTTTCAACCACTATTCTAATGAAATGTCACTACTATTATTTTAGGAAGCATATTAAATTGAAGTTTAATTTAAGTAGAAAGTGAGTTGCTTTCCTTTAAAGAATTACACTGTTACCAGTGTTAGGCAAATAATAATTAACACAAGTACACACAGTTATAATTAGCAGGGAATTTAATTAAACAAATATGCCAACATAACCAGATGCATGACAAAGTAATTGTAATATGTCTTGCCAGCGTATTCTTTCCCACTTCATAGTTCTTACATAGTAATTATAAAGCTATCTCTTTTTTCATAAGCACAGAAACTCTAAATACAAGCCTCCTAAAAGCCATATTCAAGTAAAAGAAAATAAATAACAGAAAGCTTATTGAAGGAGGGGCGTTGGAGAACGCAATCAATTACTTCACTAAGGACTCCTGGTAAAAGTTCAGTTGATTTTGATTCTTTAGCTCCATCTGAACTTTACCAGGTATCATCCTCACTTTCGTTTTATGGAGCTGTATCTCTAAGCTAGGAGAGAGAAAGTCATATTTTTAAAAGACTGATTTTACATAATCTCCTAGCAGTAAGTACTCTTGTCCTTTGAAAGGAAAGCAAGTCATCATATACTACTTTGAGTACCAAAAGAAAGAGTAGGGAAATCAATTACCGAAGAGAGAGGAATATGATTCACAGGTAAAGTTTAAAATACGTATTCTTATTTAACACTGAGGAAAGAAATATGATGGGTCAGTCTGCTAGTTTCCTTATAGGAAAGATTATAATACAAAGGAAGGTGATTAATGCAGAAAAAAGAAAGACTTAATTAGGTCACTTCTAAAATAAGCCCAAGTATAAACTTTAACATCACAATGCTATGCTACACAAAGATCTTAAAATACCATACTCCCTTTTTATTTTTATCCTAAACACACAAAAACTATGATGCTTTTAGTGATTGAGAAATAAGCGATCTGCCCATGTTAACAGGGCACATCTGGAGACACACATGCAGCTTTCAATTCCCAAGCCTACCATCCTTATAGGCATTCTATTCGCCTTGGGTTTTTTAAATGAGAACAAGCCATTTGAAAATATGATCTACTCTGCATTCAAAAAGAATCAGCCATTCAGCTTCTTAAATTTTGTGTCACACATGTTATTCTAAACCAGTGATAACTTCAATCCAAAGGCAGGCAGGGATCACTTTCATTTAAATGTTAAATCCTGAAATCAAGGAGAAAAAAACAGCAATCCTCACTAGATGCAATATCCAGTTCAATGAAAGTGTAAACCCTCCCTAAGCAATGAAAGTATGCTTACTTTATAGAAAAGAAAACTTATTTTCATAAACAATATAACATAAAGATAGCAGCGACAGCCTACCTCTATGGAGGACTAGAGGTCCCATCTACCTCTGTGTAGGGCTTCAGTGGTTGTAGAAATTATCTCACAGTTTAACTTAGCTGGTGGTCACAACTGTAGTTACCTAGTGATTCATATCTGTATTTAATGATGTGGTAATTGAGACTGCAGAGGTTAAATATCTTGTTTGGGATCACCTAACTAATAAGTGGCACAACTGGGGCTCAAAACCAGTCTTTGTATTTTGAATTTACTCTTTCCCACCACCTTCCAGATGTCAAAGAGAACACAGATCTGTACATATGTATAACAGACATCATCATTCTCCAGATGAGCAAATGCTTGGTCAATATTAAGCACCTCCCAGCTTGGTTAGCTGATGGCGAAACAACTTACCTAGAAAAGTTACCCAATATACTTAAAACTACAAACTTTCTCAGTATTTCAAATATTACCTAAAAAGAAAATTAAATGGCAACTGTGCATATATGAGATATAAAGTTTGTTTCCTAATCCTCACAGGAAATTAATTCACTCTTCCGGAATTATAAAGTTTTTGAACTGAACGCCTCAAACCAAACAATTTCCAGTGGCACCTTTGCCTCGTAAAACATTATACTCCTGGGCTAAGTCCTGGAAGCCCACAGCATGCTGGAGCTCTTCTAGGAGGGGGAATGGATTCATCCCTAAATAGAGATGCCATCATAAAATATTCACGAAGCCTTCTTGTCCTGGAAGAGAAAGGAGGACTTTATATTTTGATGATTTGGATTAACTCTTAGAGAATATGTTTTTTAATAGGAGTATCAGAAAAATTATTAGATTGTCAACTTATAGGGCAGTTCTTGAAAAAGCTTGCCAATCCTAGAGACAACACAATCTTCACTTCTGTACATTTGAAAACGACGGGAATGTGGGCTGCAGGATGAGCAGAAGGGAAAGTGGGGAGGAAAAATGAATTAACATTGAAGCTGAATCAGCTGTGTGCCTGGCACCTTGCTAATTCCTCACCTCATCTTCACAACTAACCTGTCAGGGAGTGAGTACTGTCACCATTCACAGAGAGACAAAGGCAAAATCACAAGGTTAAAGAATTCTACTAAGGTCAAAGAGAAAACTTCCCATGCTTCTTTGTGGTTTATTTTTTATGGCTACAAAAATCAAAACAAGACTAAGAAACTTTCATATGCTTTTTTGGTAGGTCTCCTAGTTGGTAAATCCTGGGACTTTTAGAGCCACTAAAAGCAGAAAAGTCCAGTAAAACCTGCCGTATTACTTTCAGAGAATTCTATTTTCTCTATAGTCCTTTCCCCAAGTTTCCCTAGTAAATTAAAAAACAAACAAACAAAAAAACAACAGCAACAAAACTACAATTTCCCCCTCTTGAAAGTGTTTGCTGTTGCAATCTTTTTTTTTTTCCGCTAGGTATTCAAATAACTCTTCTTTTTTGAAAAGGATTAAAAATGCAAGCAATCCTATACGACAGTAACAACAGCTGCTGACATTGACTAAGTGCTGTTCTAAAACTTGTGCATTAACTCATTTACTTCTCCCTCATGAAGTTATTTTACAGACGAGCAAACTGGGGGAGCAAGAGGTTACATAATCTAGCCAACAGCACATCAGGGTAAGTTTATGGAGCCAAGATTCCAATTCATTTTTTATGATTTCAAAACTGTACTCTTTACCACTTATTCCATTCCATAAACCAACCAACACAACTGAACATTTTTTCCTAAGTCAGGGACTGTGCTAGGTGAAAGGGATACAGACAGGAATTTTAATTTGTTACAGCTTGGTAACTTCAAGACAGCATTTATACTTGGTACTCAGCCCTGTTTTAACGAAATTCAACGACCATTGATAAGAGTTTCTGACCCCTGGAAGCAGAGGCTGTGGCAGGGGGAGTAGCAGTGGATACATGTTGACACCAGCAACTTATTTTCTCACTGGGGATATATATCTCCATACGGTGATTCTCTACATTATTAATTCTCAAAGTGTGGTGCCCAGACTTACAGAATCAACACTATTTGGGAACTTGTTAGAAACACATTATGTGCATGTTGCCATGTGAACATGCTAATCTTTGGCCAGGGAGCATATTGACTTTATAAACTGGTATAAACAATTGTAAGTATGTAATTATTAATATATAAATGATGTAAAACAATAGATGTTAATTGCATAACAAAATTAAAACAGCAAAGAAAAAATATTTCTTTCTCAAAAGTCAAAACATTATCAATGTTTTGGTATATTTTCTTGTTCTTTTCAATGTTTACAGCTTTTTACACAATTATCATATTGTATATATTATTCTGAAATTACTTTATTCACTTAGTATATTCTACATGTTTTCCAATGTCATTAAAAACACTTGGTAAATATCATTTTAATTACATATTATGCAATTTTAATTATATAACACTACATAATATGGATACATGATTATTTTACCTTCCCTATTGCTAGATATTTAGTTTGTTTTCCATTTGCTGCTGTTATAAACAAATTGTGAAGAACATATTTGTGCAAAAATATTTATACACGTATCAATCTAGCACCTTGGTATAAATATCTAGCACTGAAAAACACTGAGTTTAAATATTTGCATACTTACTGGTTGTATTAATCAATGCTCAAACCAGGAAAGTATAAGACTAATTGTTGGTTTATTATTTAACGAAGTAAAAAGAAAATGTTTTCTTACTTTTTCAATTTTTGACTCTTAGTAATGTTGAACTTCTTATATATTCACCAGCCATTTATGACATTTTTGCACATAACTGATGTCATTTGATTTTTACTTTTTAGGTTAAGCCATATGAACTTGCCCTTTTGTAGATATAACACAGTTGAAACCAGCAATTTAATATTCTTCAAACCTAATAGCTTAGCCTTTAGGATTCTGAAGCTGTATCACTTACAGTGATAGAATTCTCAAATGGGGATATAAGACATATATACATGAAAAGAAAAAAATACATATCACTAGTCTCAGGACCATCATGGATTCCACTCAGAGCTCTGCCTTCTCCTATAACCAAGTAGCCAATGACATTTAAACATTTATATTAAAGAGCACAGACAAAACAGATTAAGCATGACAGAGCTGAGCCTGAGGCAGAGAAGAGCATTCACACAACTCTCCATGTGCCACCTTCTCATTTCTTCTTGGCAAGTCACTTCAGTGAAGTCTCATGTCAGGAGGGAGAAGCACCACTTCACTCGCAAAAGCCAGCCTAAGTTGTTCATTTGGTCAGTACAGGTAAAAATCATTGGGCCCAGGTGAAAGTATTTGCTTAAAATTAGTATTGTACGTAAACTGCACAGGGACATGGTTAGAAATGAAAACAATCATAAAGATAATTCACTTATAAGTTATTACCTCAATCAACAACTTGACTGTACATTGAAAAGCTAATCAAACACTAGCCAGGCAATATGGTGGGATGGGAAGAGCAGTGAATGCTTCTTTATCTTTCAGTCAGCATGGAGTCTAGCCCTAGGTCTGTTGCCAAAGCCAGCTGTGGGACCTTCGCTGAGTTAACAGTCAACACATCAGTTCACCCTTTCGTAAAAAGAGTCAGACAGGAAGAGTTCTAAAGTCTCTCTCCGGTTCTAAATTCTATGATGACACTGACAATTGAAGAATACTATAGAGTGACTCTTTTCCATATAACTCTGGCAATAATTTTTACCAAGAGACTCAGCAAACCTTTCAAAGTAGGCTCTTAAGCACCCTTAAACTCTCACATATGCTAGAAAATACAAGGCTTTTTATGAGTTTCATGAGTCTGTTTCAGATACTTTAGAAGAAATAGTGTTATCCAAGCTAATTAAATCATTTCATCTGTGTGGCTCTATGCAATTGTTGGGATTTTTCCAAAAATGCTCCTTAGGGTATCTTCTGCTTACAATGTTTTGTTCAAAATTTCAAAGGTAAACATCAACAGAGAATGCTAATCTCCCTCTAAGACTTCTTAATTAGGGAAGGTTGAAGCCCCAGTAGATTTATTGTTAATACTACATTCTTAGTTTATCGGTTTGTTTGCCCTCTCACTTACCATCAATAGGCTGAACATGTGATAATTTTGGTGGAGGGTTGTGAATTTGCCATCTTGTTTTTTTGCCATCAAGCTGTAAAACTGGGTGTTATGGGTCAAATAATGATAAACAGAAATACAAAAGGTGATATGTATCTGTTTACTTGCTTAGAATGTTGTTGTATCAAATATTGCTTGAAATAAGAGCATTTTCTAGGCCTTGGAAATACTTTTGCTACACAGAACTTTCTGTTGTCCAGATAAGAGGCCCCTTTTAAATCAACCTGATAGGACATTAAGCATGCTGGGCTACATTTAAACCTTTTTTTTTTTTTTTTTAAGTAAAGAAGGTTTTATAATATAGTGAAAACAACAGGGAGGTGAAAACCAGGAGACTTGGGTCCCGCCTTTGTTAGAAATGCCTTTCCTAAAAGCCCCAGAATGGTGTGAGGTCAAAACACACGGGCAGAAAGGAAGTGGTCATCAGAGCAAAAGAAAGTGCAGGTGCCAGGCACTCACGTGTGCAGTCATATCGGGTAGAGATGACGAGTAGAGATCTGCCCTAGAAGACACTGGATTCTGAGATTCAAAGGGGACAAGTTGATTTGATAGCCAGTGATTTTACAGCCCACTTTCCCTGCCCCACCCCTACTCTAAGAACTGACATTCTATTAGAGGAAAATATTAAGATGGTGTCTATCCTTCCATATCACATCCCATGAACCAAGACAGTATTTTAGAAGTTTCTGGGTTTATTGAAAGCATTACACATTATATTCCACTATAGTCACTACACATACACACTACACTCAAAATGTTACTTTCTTCATTAAAAGAACAAAAAATGGACAGGGTCTTCTGAATGGCTCTGTTATACAAATTGGCTTTGACTCTACAACTTGCTGTATCCCGATCAGGAAGGCAGTGTTTACAATGGCTGTCCCAAGAGAGTAGCCTAATTACACAGAACTGAGCAGCACAACGGTACCCTTAAAAACAGAATTTAATTTCTGGTGATTTTGCCAGTAAAGGATTTTCACTCGTCACGCCATTTCATCATTGGTCAAACTCGTGCTGACGTGGAGAGTCAAAGCTGAATTCTCACCTGCACACTGTTTCTTCTCAGTCCTTTCCTGTAGCCCTTTCGTGTTCTTGTAGCCCAAATTGGAAAGCAGGTGAGTCAGCCACTGCCTTCCCATCTTACTTTTCTTCTACTGTACTCCTTCCTATACTCTGACCACCCCCACACCCCCAACATCCAAGGACTGATAACCTTTCCCCTTCTTCCTTTCCCTCAACCTCCATCAGAACTCCAACTAAGCAGGGACCTTCTCTCAGTTTGCTGTCATAGAGGATAGAGGAAAGGAGTCAATACGTGATTTCAGGTGGCAAATATCTAATGACAACTTTATATGCAGTGGGGGTAGAGTCATACTACCAGGGTTTGAATCCTGGCTCTGCCATTTACTAGTCATGTAACCATGAAAAAGTTATGTAAATCTGTTAAGCCAAAATCTCTTCATCTGCAAAATGAGGAAGCTCATAGGACAGTCATATTTAAGTGAGATAATATTTGTACATGGAAAGCCACTGTAGATCTGTGCCTGAGACACAGTGCAGTTATGTACCATTTTAAAACATCATAATATAACCATCATCATCTCATCATCATTCACTAGCCTCTCCCAGATCCATTTCAGTTTTAAATGATGACTGCTCAGAGAAATAATATCTTAGTTTAATATTCCATGAGAAAAAGGATTCTGGACAGGTGCAGTGGCTCATCCCCATAATCCCAAAACTTTGGGAGATGAAGGCAGGAGGACTGCTTGAAGCCAGTAGTTCAAGACCAGCCTGGGCAACAAAGTGAGATTCCATCTCTAACTAAAAAAAAAAAAAAAAAAAAAAATCTTCTGTTTTTGTTGTTGTGGTTGTTGTTTTTAATTAGCTGGGATAGGAGGTGTGCCCTTCTGGCATGGGGAGCAATCCCTAAATCCAAAAAAAATTCATCACAGTTAAAACTGTCTACTCTGTCAACATGATAGTGGTCCCTGTCCTTATTCCTCCTTACCCTCTAGGAAACACCTCAACATTTCAGCACTTTTTCCTTAAGCACTTGAAACTGCCAAAGCACTTGAATTCTTGATTCCCCCTTATGAATAACACAATCTTTGTCCTCTGTAATCTACAGACTAAAAAGGCATGCTGTATCTCTGGGGCGCAGGGGGAAGAGCTTTATCTTAGTAAAGTTATTAAACTTCAAAGATTAATAAAGAATCATCTGGTTGGCAAGAAAAATTAATGAAACTATTATATACACATACACACTTTCAGGGTATAACTATATAGCATGTGTCTATTTTACTTATCAAAAGTATATATGCATTCTTGAAGTATGAGTGAAACAAAGAACACATGTTCATCCCCAGTGCCCTCACTGCATCTGTATATGTGACTCTGTGTACCTGTTGATTTGTATATCTGCTTCTCTCAGACAGAGAGCTCCTCAGGGATTGAGACCTAGCCTTTAATCATCTTTCTGTCCCTAGGGCCTGGGATATCATAAATATTCAATAAGTAACCATTCAATTCAAGGAATAAACTATGGGTTGGGCATGGTAGCTCATGCCTGTAATCCCAGCACTTTGGGAAGCAGAGGCGGGAGGATCACTTGTGGTCAGGAATTCGACACCACTCTGGCCAACATGGTGAAACTCCGTTTCTATTAAAAATACAAAAATTAGCTAGGCATGGTGGCGCGTGCCTCTCATCTAGCTACTCGGGAAGCTGAGGCAGGAGAATCGCTTGAACCCGGGAGGCAGATGTTGCAGTGAGCTGAGACATGCCACTGCACTCCAGCCTGGGCAACAGAGCAAGACTCCATCTCAAAAACAAAAATAAAAATAAACAAACTATGCATTGATTTCATTATTTCATATTAGCTTCATGACTTTCTGCCTGGATCGCAGTTACTAATAATCCCATTGAAGATGTTTTCTAAATAGTCTAGCAATTCAAAATTCCCCCAACTGAACAAAAAATAAAAGCAACCATTAATGTGATCCTTCTTCAACCCCTCTGTATAAGAAAGCAGGTTCTGCAGCTCAACGTCCTGAGTTCAAAGCTCCGTTTTCCCATTTACTTGTTGTGTCAACTTAAGCAAATTGTGTAAAAATTTTAAGATTGTCTCCTTATTTGTTTAAAAATGAGGGATAATAATAGTACAGGTAACTACCTCATGGGGTGTTAAAGGGATTAAATGAGTTTATAAACACAGAAGCACTCACACAGTATTTTTCATACGAATAGCACTCAGGGCTGAGGAGAAACCAGTGAGGTCACCGAACAAACACATATGTAGTTGAAACCAGATATACAAATACCTTGTCTTTATCCAGCTCTGCAGTATTCCAAGAATGTTAATATAAAAGGGTTTTGCACAGACAATGGAAGATATCCCACTGTGGGATTATTGTCCTTTTTTCACTGTAATTTAATCCAATTTGGGATTCCACGGCATAGGCCTCTCTCAGAAGAATCCACCAAGTAGTTTTGACTTCAAAATCCCTCAGGAAAAGGGCTGTCTGACATTTTTCTCTCTCATCTCAACCTGGACACTTCCAAAGCTGAAGCATACTCATGACCTTATTCACGACAATCCTTTAAACATCAAAATCGCAAAGCAAACACAATCTGCATTTTTTAAAAAATAAGATGCTTCACATTTTTTCCTAAAACTACTTCCTCCCACCTCCCTTAACTCAGCAGAACAATCCTGAGCCATTTAAAGCCATAAAATGCAATTTGTGTTCAATGGCTCACATTCAACATCAGATCATTTCCCCACTATAATCGCATTTTGAAGTAGGATCCAGTATCTTCCCATGTAAGAAGAGGGCCCTGGAAAAATGGGTGGCATCTTCGGCATTAAGACAGCATGTAAGCATCTGAACAGCCACTTACACACAGAAAATGAAACTCGAACAACCAATTTCACAGATAGATTTTCTAATAATATACAGTGAAGCTAGGAAACATATTCAAGTCTTTAATACATATTTTTAAAAAGCAGCTAGACCATCGTGACCTTGCCCATTTTCCCCTTCTCATTCTAGAAGCCTGAGTTTAGCATTTCCAGAGTCACCATCTTTGACAACAGTGATTCTCCTAAGCTAAATAATCAGATCAGATCCAGATATATTGAACTCATTTTAGTCACCATTTTATGTAACCTTGCAATGCGTTTTATACATGCTTTTCAGAATATCTTCCAATTTTCTACTTTCCTGGTTGCATAATATTAGAGTAAAATAAGCCACATAATTTCTCCCACCTCCTAGATAGGGAATACTTTCTGAATTTTATGTCATTTCCATAAATTTTTCTTTCCTATGCTTAGGGCAAAAGATTCTTGATCCCCAGATGGTATTGTATGAAACATTATATACGTTTGTGCACAGTGGCAATTTTAAATGGAGGAGGATTCAGAACTTTCACCGTATTCTCAGTGGGGTGTATGACACAAAAAAGGTGAAGAATCACCAACATTATAGAGGATTATAACATTCAGAGGGTCATCGAGTCACAGACTAGTTAGAGCTTAACAGGACTTTCGAGATAATCTTACAGATGATCAAGCTCAACACTCTTCTACAGGTGAGACAATGAAAGATCAGAGAGGTTAAGTGAATCTGAAATAACTTGTGAAAAAGTAACATTATCAAAATTAAAAGTGACAGTCTAGGCTTCCTCAGCTAAACACCCCCCACCCCTTACCTTATATTGTAACACAAGTACTTAGGGGAAAAAAAGCAGGAAGTGTCATCAAGATAGTAATTATGGTTGATTTATTTTCTGTAATGGGTTAACATTGTTTTTATGACGTAAATGATACGAAAATTATATAGAAATATGAAAAAATATGCTGTGTAAGAGAAAAGCAGAATACAAAACAGTACAAGTGGTTTTATAAGAATACACATGCATGAGGAAAAGAGCTGGAGGGTATGGAACTAAAATGAGTTATGCTGGGATAGAATATGATGTTTTTTCTTCATTCAGATATTTCATTAGCATCAGACTATTTTCCCAATGATCTTATTCACAGTACAGCCACTATGCAGACTCTGGTAATATCAGCTAAGTCATGGAGGATGAAGAGGTAAAATAGAGAAGGAAAAGCAAGTTATTTAAGTCAAAGATTCCACCTTGACAAGAGACACAAAGAAATTAAAAACAGGAATATCTTGGAAATGGTTTAAGAAGTTCACGGTGTTTGAGCACATAGTTCTGTGGATAAGAGGAGACATGTACTGTACCTATATGCACAGAGCCTAGTATGCTAGGCATTTGCAAATGGAATTAGGTGTTACTGTTTTTATTCTATAGACCCTTTAAAAATTATAAACGAGGCTAGGCGCGGTGGCTCACGCCTGTAATCCCAGCACTTTGGGAGGCCAAGGTGGGTGGATCACGAGGTCAGGATATCAAGACCATCCTGGCCGACATGGTGAAACCCCATCTCTACTAAAAATACAAAAATTAGCTGGGCATGGTGGCATGCACCTGTAGTCCCAGCTACTTGGGAGGCTGAGGCAGGAGAATCACTTGAACCTGGGAGGCAGAGGTTGCAGTGGGCTGAGATCGCACCACTACACTCCAGCCTGGCAACAGAGTGAGACTCAGTCTCAAAAAAAAAAAAAAATATATATATATATAGATACATAGATATATATATATAAATGAATGGTTTACTAAGTGTTTCATTGTGTGAAGAATTTATGTAACATCAAGTAAGCCTTGTGGAAATAAAACTGGTAAATGAAGGCTTTGTCAGCACTTATTTTCTGTTGATCTTTAGCCTGTTTCTCAGCTTTTCATTATATTTTAAATAGGCTAAGAGTTGATAGAGAAAGGGATGTTGGAAAAAATGTAGGGTCAACGTTTCCGGCAAGATTTTTGTTTTAAGTAGGGAAAAGAACATCATCAATATGCATTCACTGACCAGCAACTATAATACTGTATTTACAGATCTGTGGGAAAATGCAAACAATCCCTCCTCGTTAAGAGCAAGGGCAAGTATGCAGAGAAAAAGAAAACATCAATTTAGTCCCTTTGAAGAGCTTTTGACTACGTCTTAGAAATAATACTTCTTAGCCCTTCTAAATTCTAAGAAAGAAAGAAAATTATTATCAACTAAATATGTGATGTCTGTCCTATTTGTTAGCATTAAATTTAAAGTACAATCAAGTTGGACTTTAAAATAGTACATATGCATAGCTCATAGTACATCAAAGCATCTCATATAATCAATCCATACTGTACATTTATGATGGCTAATGATTTTATCACAGCAAAAATGTTAACAGTATATAGTAGTAGAATCTTCACATTAGTCCCCATCCTCTGACCATTCCCGAAATGGTTATGTTCCCTACGGTGTCACCTAGTTCTCTTCTTATTTAACAAACTACATAGTTCATTTCAACTACTGACATGGTCCCAGCGAGCACCCAAGTACCAATAACTCCCTTTCATAAACCTTTTGCTGATAACCCTTTGAGCTCTTGAGAGGCATTCCTAACGAACGAATATATTCCTTCTCAGTATTTGTTTGGGACCTCAAATGCCACAAATTCGAACCTAAATTTAACATCCTTCTCCAGAAACCTGCTTCTGCTTTCAGTCTCTAGCTCAGAGAAAAGCACTGCCATCGCAAGCTGCCCAGGGCAGAACCAGGGGGGGTCACCATGGCCTTCTCCCTCCCCTGTACCTCCAACAGGCTAAGACCTGTCAATTCTTGTGACAAAACCCCTTATCTCAGTCTTACTGAAACAATCTGATTTCAAGGACCCATCATTCTCAACCAGGGTATTATAATAAACTACTCCCATTGCCTTTAGTTTTGCCCCCATTCAAAACATCCTCTACATGACTGACACATTATTCTGGGCATCGAAGATGTGAAGATTAAATGAGTTAATATATATAAATAATGTGAATTTTTGCCTGGCACATTAGAAGAGTTATAATCACCTTCTCTTCCCTTTTTTCCACCTTCTTCAAGTTCAAATCTGATCAAATCATTTTGACTTACACTCCTTCAACATTCCCCAACCCATAAAGTCTAAAGTTCTGAGTCCTCTATAAATCAGGCCTCTATACATCAGTGAGGTTCCAGCCTTGCTCCACCCTTCCAGCCTCAAGTTCACGCCACTAAATACACTCAGCATGCTAGGTACAGTGAGAAACTTGTAGCTGTGCAAAAATGTGAGATTCCAATTCTATGCTTTCTACACATTGACTCCTCAGGCAAGAATGTGCTTCCTTCCTTGTTCACCTGGAGAAATTCTTGCCATCCTTTAACATCAATAGTATAACATTCATCGAGCTTTTCTGTACCTCCCCTGGTAGGGTGATTTAACATCTTCAGTATATCTCTGTAGTAATAATTATTTCTAATTACCTATTAGATATTTACACAGCTGATTTCTAGAGTTTAGGGTTGTTGTTTAGATATAATCTAAGCTCAACCCTAAATGTTTGTTAATATATTCCTTTACTTAAGTAACAGTTTATCAAGTGTCTATCATTCTTGGGTGTCCATGCTAGTAATACAAAGGTGAATAAATTCTAATCCTGTCTCACTGAGACCACAATAAGGTAGCAGATTCAGAAAACAAACAGTTACAATGAGGACTACAAAGTTGGTCTTTGGAAAGAACAGTTACCTCACCTTCTTCCCATTCCCATTCCTAATGGATCAAGTTTTCTATATTTATACATTTAAGCTGAAAAGGCACAGAACATAATTTATATATAAAGCACATTTTTAAAAGATTGAGTTCTTTGATCTTTAAAAGAGTTGGTCAATATGGTGAAGAAAAATATCAAGAATATTCCTCAGGATAAGGATAAAAAGAATGATGTTGCAGAAGCAGAAATGATCAAATAACAGAGAAAGGAAGACAGATGAACCAGCTTTGCCTAAGCAGGATGGCATTAGCAAAACATGGTGTTGCAGGTTGGGCATCTTTGTGGGATGATGTCTGACACAGTCAGGGGAGCAGTCAAAGGTTGAGAAGAACTGGGAAACTGAGACTGGTGAAACACCTGCAAGTTTTGCTAAGGGCAGCAAAACAAGGCCTATTTTTCCTTATCTTTCATGAAGACATCCATTAAGTTAACATTTACATGCTGAGGAAAGTTGCTTGTGCCTTCTCTCCATACCCCACCAAAAAAGAAAGACTGATGGTTTCCCCTTCTTTCTTCTATTTAATGCTCCCATGGCATCCTGTACTCACTCTTTTTTGTTGTTGTTTTGTTTTTAAACAGTGATCACACTTATAATCACATTTTTAATGTTCATTTTCCCTAACAGATGGTGGGTTTTATGACAGCATAGACTATGTCCTTCCTGACATTCTAGTGATGGCACAGGGCTTCACACAGGGTAAATGCTCAATACACATCCTGAATGAATGAAAGAACAAATGAGCAAATGAGAAAACATCATCCCAGAAAGGTGGGTACCATTAGTCCCATTTTACGATGAGAATATTGTGCACTGGGAAATTAACTGATCTGACCAAATTCACAGAGACAGAAAGCAGCAAAGGCAGTTGCGAGTCCAAAAACGTTAGGACTCTGCCACCCATGCTTTATCCTCCTGATCACAGAGCTTCCCTTTTAAAGCAAGTAAAATTAAATTCTTAAGTGCTGAGGAAACATAAATGAGTCCCCCAGAAAAGGAAGACTTACTAGAGGAAGAAATTTTAGATAATGGTCTTTTTGTTTGTTTGTTTAAGAGAAAGGGTCTCACTCTGTTGCCCAGGCTGGAGTGCAGTGGCATGATCATAGCTCACTGTACCTGCAAATTCCTCGGCTCCTGAGATCCTCCTGCCTTTGTCTCCCAAGTAGCTAGGACTATAGGCATACCACGATGCCCAGATAATTTATTTATTTATTTTTTTGGTAGAGAGATAGTCTCACAATGTTGCGCAGGCTGGTCTCAAACTCCTGGCCTGGCCTCAAGCGATTCTCCCTCCTTGGCTGCCCAAAGTTCTGAAAGTAAAAGTAGGGGCCACAGTACCTGGCTAATGCTGGTCTTGAAGAAAATAAATTAGAAAATTCAGAGAATATAATAGAGTAGCTGTTCCAAGTGAAGAAAAATAGTATGTAAAAGGATAGTTTCAAGGGCTCTTGAATCAAGTTAAAAAGGAAAAGTAGATGTAACTGTTTCATAGTTCTAAGACAACGTAAGAACCCATGTGACAAAAAGAGCTACATAGGAAGCTGTGGTTTTGACAGAAATAAAAGAACAACAAAAAACAAACACCTAAATCAAGATGCTGCTATATATGGAGATTTGCTCACTTACATCATCTACCTAACTTCTGCCTTCCTGCTTCAATTCAGTCCATGAAAACCAATTAAACTTGAATGAAAAGAAAGCCAAGCAGTTTCTGAGAAGATGTAACACCCCCTTACATGCTGACAAATCAACTTTGGGTGGAGGCAAAGCAGCAAGGAAATTTCAAACTATTTTGGGCTATGTGTTTTCTCAGGTCTTTCCCTGGCTAACCCTTCCCAACCCCAAAATTTTACTAATTGGATCTCTAGATTTCAAGCAGAAGTCTTGAGCTGTAATTTGGTACATCTGCTTAGAAATGTGACTAGACTCCCAAATGATTTAATTGTAACATTTGGGAATGGTGAACACTAGTGCAATTACAAATAACTACCAGAGAAATGCTAATAAATGTCACTTTGTTGGAAAAGGAGAAAGACAGGCTCCAACTTTATGCAAGCAATTAAAGCTGCCTTTGTGACCATGAAATAAGCTGGCCTTCCAAATATTTTGATGGTCTTCCATAAAACATGAAACTCAAAGGATTCAGGAAACCAGTTCAGGGGAAAAAGTACTTTCTTCCAAAATGGTTCTCCTCCACACTAACACACGTGTGTGGGCGTGAAATACAAACAACGTCTGTCCAAGTGGTGTGATTCTTGTATTTCAGGAAACTTCATGCTTTCCAAAAATGGGTCTTTGTAAGTTTTCCCATCAAAAAAGTTCAAGGCGGGGCACAGTGGCTCATACCTGTAAGCCCAACACTTTGGGAGGCCGAGGTAGGAAGACAGCTTGAGCCCAAGAGTTTGAGACCAGCTTGGGCAACATAGGGAGACCCCGTATCTACAGAAAGTAAACAATATTATCTGGGCATGGTACTGTGAGCCTGTGGTCCCAGCTACTTGAGAGGCTAAGGTGAGAGGGTCACTTAAACCCAGGAGATTTGGGCTGCAGTGAGCCATGATTGTACCACTGTGCTCCAGCCTGGGAGATAGAATGAGGCCCTATTTCAAAAAAAAAAAAAAAAAAAAAAAAAAGGGTTAAAAACAAGTCCATAATCCCCTCACACAACAGTTACGTTCTCCAGCAGCACGCTACCTTGACCATAGTTTTAAAGCTGGATTCCTCACAGCATGAAGCACTACAGGCATTCTGCTTTACATATACATTCATTACAGAAGAAACCAGTGAGCTACCAATGGTGCTCTGAACCTCCAATTAGGGAATACCATATAAAACCAAAAGAGCATAGGACCTCTTAAGGAAATGGAGTTCAATGGATTCCTTGAAAAGTGTTTTAGCTACATTTCCAGCAATCTCATTTTGGTCTCAGTGGCTTATCTGCTTAGAGTTCATGGCACCAAAATCCACTGGTAAAAAAAAAAAAAAAAAACACCAACCACCTTTAGGAAGCCCAACAAGGGAGAGCAGAATGTCTTAAACAAGTGTTAGGGTTCGTCTTCTACTGAACCTCAAGGTACTGTAAAAGTAAAAGCAATTTAGCTTAGAAAAATAATTGACCATTGGTTCGATGTTAAGATACTAATTCATATTATGCTCAGTGCTTGAATTGAAATTTTAGACACAATATTATCCCTTTGAAGTTTAATAAGATTAGGTTTACTTATGACATAGACTGAACAAGCTCAAAACAGGCCAGGCCTGGTGGCTCATGCCTGTAATCCCAGCACTTTGGGAGGCCAAGGTGGGTGGATCACCTGAGGTCAGGAGTTCAAGATCAGCCTGGTCAACATGGCGAAACCCCATCTCTATTAAAAATACAAAAAATTATCTGGGTGTGGTACGGCGCCCCTGTAGTCCCAGCTACTCAGGTGGCTGAGGTATGAGAATCGCTTGAACCCAGGAGGTAGAGGTTGCAGTGAGCCAAGATCATGCCGCTACAATCCAGACTGGGAGACAGAGTGAGACTCTATCTCCAAAAAAAAGACTCCAAACAATTAAGTTACATTTTCAGAGTTCTTCAGACTGATTATGAGGAAAGCTTTTAAATATGGGCCACTATCCATCAGGACCCAGAGACATGGGTAAAATTGTAAAGTAGGCCATATGGGGGACTATCTCTCCTTTCCATCACCCCTTCAGGCTCCAGTGAAAAGTCTATCACAGAGAACAGTGATTCTCAAACAAAAGAGCAGGGCACCAGAATCTCCTGAATTTAATTTCCAAGTAATGAAGTTTCCTTGGATTACTAATAGTGAGTTATATGTACTAATGAAAGCATAAAAGTATTTATTTCTCATGTATGAAAACAGGCACCAACTGCCCAGGCTCCTGAGCCTATTTTTACATGTTGCCTATCCACTAAAATCATTGAAGCCATGTATTTATCTTTGTGCGGGCTGAGACTGCTATCTTAAAAAGGGCCTGTTTGCAAGGTTGGCCTCGGAGTGGCATTTGGGAATTTGGGTTTTGGAAGTGAGCTTCCCTTTCCCTGACTGATAAGGGTAGTTTCCTGTCTAGACTGTGCAAACAACACAGTTTATGCCAAATACCTGATTTCCTTCTGGAAGTCTGAAATTTTGGTTTATGTCAGTGAGAGAGGTGCCGACGTGACCAGGTGACAAGTCCCTGATCTTAGGCACTGAATCTCTCACAAATGTTGCATTTTTGTCTCCTGGGGAACAGTGTGCTCTATATGACCGTCTCATGGAAGGGTGACAGCATAGGAAGCCTGTACATGGATTCCTCTAGACCTCAACACCTGTGCTTTTCCCCCTTATTATCCAGTTGAGTAACCTTACTACCTCAGTGTAATAAATCACAGCCATAAATACAATTATACGCTAAGGCTCCATAAGTCCTTCTAGTGAATCTCCAAACACGGGAGTGATTTGGGGGACCCCATGCAACTCTGGAATGCCTAGCCAATCTGGGCCTTCATGTGGTTCCTCTCATCCCTGGGGCTCATTGATTGATAGGCTTCACTTTCCCCCTGTTGAAACCTGCCTAGCTCTTACTCTCCTAGATTACTGATAAAGTGTGTTAGTGAAGAAGGGTCACTGCAGAGTTCTAAGATCTAAGGTCTTCCTTCAAAACTGTATCATGTTTGAAAAAAAATCCTCAGGTTCATTTTCTAAGCCAAAGTATTAACTATGATGGGAGAAATCTAAGGTCAGGTGGAAAGATGATAGGTCAATAATTGATTAGTGAAAAAAAAAATCTGGGGGCAATATAGGCTTTGCAGTGTCTCCAGTCATAATACACCAGCAGCTCTTAGATCTGCAAAGAGGGCTGGTCTAGCACGAAGATTGAGGTATATGTCCACAGGAAGAGAAAACCTACTGCTCTGCTAGTCTTTGTGACTGTTTAGATTCTCCTTTTTCAGTATGAGACGGGCAGCAAAAAGCTAATGAGACATTCTAAATCTGAAAGATCAAATCTTCAATCAGGATGTAGATGTTGCAATTATGTAATGGTGACTGATAGGCAAGAAAATAATTAATATTCTCCCTGACTGTTGTTTCTTTCTTGCTGAATAATACAGATTTAAAACACTGTCTCAGAATAGGAACAGTTATGTTGGCGTGCGGATGGAGGAGCGGGCAGCAACAGAGCAGCTAGGAAGTCAGGTTATATGCTCAAGTGGATCCTCTGAGGGGCAAAACAGTTCATATCACCTTTATTTTTTGACAAACGTAAATGAATACACCAAGGTCAGAAAGGTACATTACCATCACCATTTTAGCAACATACACTTCAATGTACATTCATTTCAAAGTCAATTCACAAATTATTTCATTTGATACTCACAGTATATCAATTTATATGACTATTTCTGGTGTGATTTTAAATAAATGTTACTATAGTACTATAATATTAGTCTTCTTGGAGTTCTAACCACAAGTTAAACATGCCAAGTTTATTTCCTGTAAGAAAAATAACAGTGATAGTGACCAACAGTACTACCACTGCCATAAGATCAATTCAAATGTACCATTTATTCCTTCTTTTTAGCATACAGTTGTCTTTATTCTGGACTACATTACTTTCAATAACTGCTTTTAGGTGTGTTTGCTGCAATGCTTTCCAATATTATATTAAACAACAGATCTTAATATAGAGCAATTAGAGTATATGGTATTTCAGAAAACTGATTACACCACCAACTTGGAGTTAAGGGCTCAGAAAAGTCTCAGACCTTCAGAGTAAACAAATGCTACTGGAAGACTCATTACACACATCTAATTACATCACTTACAACCAAAGATTTAGAGAAGTGGATGCTTTTCTAAGTGCTGCTTCAAACAACATACTTTTTGTCTGGACCTAATTCCTAACATTCCCCAGGTGTAGTTGTACTACTAGTATTGCCAGTCAGTAAATACGCGTCTGAGCCTCTGACTTTCTCTCCTCAAGTTATTTCCTTCTCTCTTTCTCTCATCTCCTGTTTTTGCTTTCTCTAAAGTCCTTCAGTGAGACCCTCTTTAGAAAAGAGAAAACTCTGCCCTGACTCATAAGAATCATGGTAGAATTTCCTGCTGTCAATCTGGCAGTTGAATGAGGAATCACAAGAAAGATGGGCTGCATCTCTGGCTTTGAAATTTGTTAGTAACAGATGAGAAGGTTTCTGCATTCTGTTTGAATTCTCTCTGTATGAACCTGTGTGTATCGTTACAATCCTATTTCACTGAAGTTTCATCTTTAAAAATGAGCATTGAATTACAGAAAACCTTATGAACCTCAACAACGAATGCCAAGGCCAAGTTTTACTGGAAAGCAAAGTCTCTGGCAAAGAAACATGTATTCCTCTCACTGGCATATCTGCAGGTAACTTACAGGTAACCTAGCTGTAGGCAGAAATGCACCGTGGCTCAGTGAGTCAAAGCATGCTAGGTAGAAACTCTGGCACTGGGAAAATTAATACAGAGTAAACCATTAATGGAATCTGTGAGTTCATTAACCATGCTACAATTTTTGGAATTAAAAACGGGGATATTTTCTCATCTACAACAAGGCTTTAAGGTAACATTTAACTAGCAAAGTAATGAAAGTTCTTTATGTCACTTGGAACTAACTATCCTAATCAAAAAAGAAGAGCTTCAGTCGGTATAAAACAGAATAGTGGAAAATTAATATACCTAGGATTTTCTCAGACTGATTAAAAGCTAACAACAAAAACATCAAAAAGTTAAAATAAATAAAGGCTGTGAGTTGGAATGGCCACTTCTAAAAACAAACAAGTGAACAGTAATACAAGAATTTTTTCTTCTTCCTTGATACTTGACCATGAACTGTAGGGTAATACTTTTAAGTATTACCTATTTTAAGCCTTTAAGAAAGCTGAGCTAATGTTTTAAAAACAGTCTTTTAAAAAAATGTTGTAACAGTTAGGGATTTTCTGTTAACATGACTGGAAAACATAGAAAAGTAAGAAGCAAATATATTCACTCAACACGTACTTATTGAAAAGATGTCCTGTGCCAGACACTTGGCATCAGACACAATATATAATGGTAGAAAAAGATTGACTTGAGTCCTTTCTCATTTAAAACATACATGCTACAAGGAGAGACAATCAAAACCAACTAAATAGACAAATACAGTAACTGGATTGCGATAAGTAACCCAAACAGGAAAAAAAAAAAAAAAAAAAAAAAAAAAGAGTAACAGAAGGCAATAGTTCTAAACTAAACCATAATTAATATTTTGTTCTATTTTATTCCAGTCCTTTTAAAAATGTTTAAATGTTTATTTTAATAGTTGTGATCATATGTCACTTTATATCCTCTTTCTTAAAGTTCTCTCATGAACATTTTCTGTATCATTACACATACCTTATAGACATAATTTAATAAGTTTTTGTTATTAAATAGGTTAACATATATTTATAGAGTGCTGTGTACACAATACTTTCTATATGTTAGTCATTTAATATTGATAATGCTAGAAGATACTTCTATAGTTCTCATTTTATAGAATATAAAATTAGACAGTAAGTTTAAAGAACTTACTGAAGATTATATAATTAATTAGAAGAACAGTTGAGATTCAAACCAGGCAGTTGTACTTGATTGTAAGCTCTTATTACATAACTACACTCTACTGCCTTAGTGCTTGCATAATATTCCATCATTCTTATTTGGTATTTGGCACACAAACTTTCTATAGGGTGAAAATCAAAACAGTAAAGACAAAAAATATGGAGAGACAATGGAAGCAACAAATATGAAAGAAAAAAGGCAGAGCAGTAGAAAGAACATTTCCTGGGAATGATGAAATAAAAAGGATCAAGAAAGGGGAGAAAAAGTGAATTTCAAAAATTATCTCCTTGGCAAATTTCCAGACATTGCTGATCCAGAAGTGATTATGCATTTGGAATAACTTTATTTTTTTAAGTAAAAAAACAAATGCTTATTATGTACTAGTTTCACCATGAAATCATCAGCTAGAACCTTCTACACACTTGGGATCACGAGCAAAAAGCAGCAAAAATGTAGCCATCAGCTCTGTTCAGGTTTGGCTGCATGTGTAATTCATTGGCCTCAGTGAAAGGGTGTACAGAATCAAGCATTTTCTGCAAGCCTTGGTACAGTTTTATAAAAATGACAGAGCCAAGTCACCAATCAGCAAAGGTTTTACGTGCTGTAGGTTTTACAGACAGCAGGGATTCACACATGCAAGCTTAACCAGTGGTGGAATAATATAAAGCCATTTGTAGCATTAAAAATAATCAACAATAGTTCTCATAAAGCTCTGGTTCTATCTATGCCTCCTCCTCTTTACTTTTCAATGCCTTTGGGCATGTACGTTTAATTCAATACTCTTCTATCTCACTCTCCCAAACCAACATCTCTATCATCAGTTAGATTTTGGGTTCACTGAGTAAATACCAGCTTCATACATTTCTTCTTCCCCTAGAGAGGCTTTCTTTTAAACATCAAGTAAAAATTGTAATGAAAGGTTTGTGCTTTTAAATCAGACTCTCCTGGATTCAAATCCTGGCTCCATCACTCACTTTTGATTAATGAACTTACGAGGGAAGGAGGGGAGGTTCAGGGGGACAGCGGTGGTGAGGGGCAGAGTTAAGAGTTTGCTATAGTTCCTGTATAGAAGATGTCTTCGATAATGCCTTGTACATAGGTGCTCAATAAATATCTTCACATAATGTGCCCCATATCTACATTTTCTCTGTACATTTAACAAGATCTAATTCTGTTCCACATTTTTTTTTCTGCCTGTAGGAAATGTGTACCTGGCAGATGTTTAACAGCTATATATCAGGAATGAATGAAATGATGTTGGTACATAATTTGGTTGTAAAGTTTATAAAGTGCTTTGAGCTGACAGAAATAGTGCAAATGAAGACTGTAAATGAACATAAAAAATGAAATATCTCTCTCAGTAGCCTATCCTTCCTCCTTAGAGTTCTCTCTCCAAAACTAGGAATTCCTCTGGTTTTCTCCTTCCCCTAGGAGGCAGACACACCAACCTAATAAGTAGCAGTGAGAAGCAGGGTGGCTCTGATTTACTTAGAAGACTTCACAGCATCAGGGCACGAAAACACCCAAGTAGCTTCTTCACCTAATGTGTATGGCTTTTTGATTAAGCCTCACTAAATGGACAGTGATCTCCAGCAATTATGTCCATAAAAAACAATGGCCCAAGTATGGCCCACAATGGCAACCATGGGGGTTTTTGACTTATTTCATGATTTTGTAAAGGATGGCATCTAGTTTTCAAAAATATCCTGATGTTTTGGGGAGAAATCCATCCACTATCTTCCTCTGGAGCTTTAATATATGACATGTCATAGTGCTTTTGAGTGGGCTACTGCCAGTAGTACAGAAACTGATGACATGAAACAGGTACCAACAATGGCACAGCTGCTAAGGGGCACATTTAAATCAACATCTATTCTTCCCATGCCATCATGCAAAGCCCCTTTTACTGCTCTAAAACAAATACAGCTTAATTTTATTTCCTGCTTGGCTTTGTATAATTTTGACATGTCCTCAGTCAAACACGACCCAGACCCTTCAATCAGGGCCTTCAATCAGGCCCTATTTTTCTGGAGATGGGAAAACAAGAGGAAGCTAAAGTAATTATTGAAAACTCATAAGCAGCAGCTTTAGCCTAATTACTTTGACTTTTCTTTTTAATTTTTCTATCGATTGTCTCTTGTTAATATACAAGTATTGACTGAGCTGGTAGAGCCTGGTGCTACTATGATAAGAAGAGATGCCGCTGGGAAGTGAAACGTAATTACGAGACCCAATATTCTGTTCTTCTTTTTCAGAAGCACGAATGTACAGCACAGACTTTGATTTAAGACCCTCATAAGAACCACCAGCAGCACCTACACAGCCAAGAATCTTTGTTAAACGTCTTTGTTGTCTGTGGTGCCTTTGCCACCAGAGGGCAGCTGGGAAAAGCAAAAACAATCCCTTTTTCTTTGTTCCTCCTTCGATGTTAAAATAATGTTTCCCCTATTTTTAACACATATTCTGTTAGAACTTCCAGGTCCACAACTCCAGGGGGATGCACAACCCAGGAATGAAGGTGACATCCTTTGGAGCTACATGTGTTCCCTTTTAACTGCTGTTGTATTTAAAGTGTCAACTTGGGGGAAAAAACAAACCAAAAACTAAGCAACATTGCAAGAGCTATCCTGAATATTAATGTATCACTGACAAATGCTTTTAACAGGTTCTGATTCCTTTGTCAGAGAGAAATGTATGGTTTTCTTGCTGCGGGATATGAAACTAGCTTTAAAAATACTTCTAAAATGCCTTAAACCTTTTGGTTTTTCATAAATCCAAGTTTTATGGAATACTAATAATATCTTATATGTTGGGAATCTTAAATTGCTATCAAGGTGTAGCTCACTTTAAGCAAACATAATTCAGTAAAGTTGTCACAAATCCATTTTCTAGGAGCCAAGAAGACCTTGGTAAACCAGGGTATCATGTTGCATTCTGTTTTACTGTATCTTTTAAAGCAGAACTCTAAGAAATAAATGAAGCAGGAGCAGTTCTCAATGCTAAAAGTAACCAGAAATCTCTAAAAAGGGGACTTTCTCAAGGGCTAGCTAGCAACAGCCCTAAAAACGGTGTTAGTGTTATCTAATCCAAGAAGCATAGGGAAAGGGACAGGAGAAGGAATCCAATCATTCAAAGGAAAAAATAATTAAAAAAGCATTAGACTAAAAAAGAGGGCTAATGACTGGTATTTAACACAGATGGTGTGATAAGCAGTAGAAGCAGCCGCAGAAGTAGCTTAGTACTTACAAAGAATATTATAATAACAACAACAGCACATTCATTACGACATGACAATTCTACAGACTTTGGGGGCATTCATTTCATGAAAGGGCAAATGGATTTCTATTAAAATAGCTCCATTGGTCCCTGAGAGCACTGTAATCAGCTAGTCTCAGGAATAAGTCTATCACCAGTCCAAATCAGCAAATGGCAAACAATTCATTGGAAGGTACTGAGAAACGAAGTCATACTACAATCTATACAACAGTATGAAAAGCATCAGACAAAGTCATAGATACTCATCCATAATATAGGTTTCAAACATGCCTTAGTGAAATGTTAGTTCGGGTACCTTAAATTTAAGGTTCAGAAATGAAAGCTGAAAAATATCTTTAGGATTTTGAATTACCTAATTCTGAAAAGTAATACCGTACTATGCACATAGTTCAATTAGAGCACTCAATGTTTCAGAAGTTCAGGAAACATTTTCTGAGTGCCAACTATGTCCCAGATGGTAGAATACAGGGCCAGATATGACCGAAGTTTTCTCTCTAGAAAGGTCTTTCCCTAGTGGAGAGAAACACCCAAATAATTATGATACAATGTGATAGGAACAATAATTATGACAGGAGCAAGGTGTTACGTTAACTAAAGAAAGAAAACAGGAGGTTTCATATTTTTTAGAAGGTTACATTTAAGTTATATCTTGAAACATAATTGAAATGATCGGCGGGAGAGCAGCAGGGCTGGAACAGTGGGTAGAAAGGGGCCCTGGCATGCTCAGGTCAGCTCAGGCATGCTGGCGAGAGACGCTGGTATGAATAAGAACAGACCTGTGTTTAGAGGCAAGAATGGGAAGAGAGATGAAGATACCTGCTGGGGAGCTACTTTAGGAGACAAAGTGAAGAGTAAAGAAAGATGAAATAAAAAAGTAGACGGTCAGCTTCCAGAAATTGAACTCTAGTTTTTGCCAACTTTCCAGGCATGCGATAACTGAAAGAGCTTTGAATTTACTGGTGGATGGGCTGGATTTAAGTTCTAGCTCCAGTATTTACTCTGTATGTGACTGTTTCCACTAGGGTTAACTGAGCTGCAAATAACAGGAAACTGACTATAGGTGGCAAATAGGGTTTCACTGTAACAGACAGAAACCACTCTAGTTATTATACCTCCAACTCACAGGGTCTTCCTTTCCTGAATTCTAACATGAGGATGTTAATATCTGCCTACTCATCGAACATGGTCATCATTCCCAAGAGAACGAACCTATGCCTGCTATCTAACGGGGCCATCATTCCTAGAGGATCACATTAAATGACATATGTAAACTCTCTGTATACAAGCAGATGCAATTATTATTATAAGGGGGAGTGAGAAAGGGGACTTTGTTTCTCAGAAAGTATCACCAGTCTTGGAATAGTGTTAATTAGAAGGACAAATAATTGCCATGAGGAAAAGCAATTTGCTGAGATGTGTGTTTCTGAAGCATTTTATATTGTCATCATGGGAAAGAAGGTTAGACCATATCTAATGAAAGACAACCAGCAAACCATGAAACTGCCCAACAGTGTTGGAGTGTTTCTAGATAATTTTTTTTTTTTAACAGAGACTCTCCTGAGCAGTGTCAGTATGTAAATGAAGGTGGACTACATTTATGAAGCAATTCCACCATCCCAGCAGGTAATAATAGATCATGAACCTCAAGTTTAAGGGACAGGTCTTAGTATTAATGTACATGCTAACATTCATGCAGACTCTTATATATAAAATGTGTGAAAAATTGGAAATTTTATGGTCCTACAGTTTTCAAAGGGTCATATGCTTACTTGTTGCTTCCAGTGCACAAGCTAATGCATAAAGTCTTCCTGTCAAGTCCTAACATTATTTTTTTTACACTCAGTAGAATTTTATTTCATATAGTTCTATGAGGGTAGCAAGTATTACTATTATCATGCTTGTACTATCTTTCTGCTTGCTAAAATTAACTCATCGAATCAAACTATATTATAACATGAAATATTATAAAACTGGATGTCATAAATTGATGATGAAACTTTTCAAAGAAATTTCCTCTAATATCTTCATTTCTTTACTCTTAATTTTTCTACATTAGAATCCTTTACCCTTAAATACAATGAGCCATGCTATAGGACTCTCAGCCCCACAGTAACAATAATGATGCAAGGAAATACACTGGTTATGTCTCTAATTTCATCATCCAGATATTATGAGAAGGTTGGAAAAAGCCTTGGTTGCAGAATACTACCCTTTTGAAATATTAGACAAGTTATGCAGAAGGCTTATTTGTTATGATGGCTTTGTAATGTGCAACCTGGTCAGGCTGAACTGCATTTTCCAGAATTTTCTTCCTTGTGTGTTCAGGGGTAGGGTGGGCTGAAAGAGACATTTTTGCTTGAGCTGTGAAGGGTGGAAGTAAAGCAGTAGCCAGTCTGTTTTAGACAATCAGCAGCTGCGGCCTTAATGTTGCTGCTTAGCAACTTTTCATGAGGCAGTTGCTCCAGCTTTCCTGGATCCCCTTTCTGCTTCATCGATGTGTAAGCTAAGTGTTTCTCTAGCTCCATGATGCTTCTCTTACAGGACATCATTAGGACTGGAGACAGGGAGAAATGACATGAATTCCAGCCCATTCTCGCAGTTCCAGCTTGTCACTGCTCTCCCTGACTTTATATTCCTCTCTGTCTTCTGATGGCCTGCCTTAGAACTTCAAGCTCCAGCATGAGTTGTGAAGACAAAGATCTTACAGAGACTGTTTAGCCAGATCCCACAATTAAATGAGGTCAAGTGCCTGCAACACATCTCTTTTTATACACACACACACGCACGCGCGCACACACGCACACACACACACACACACACAACCTCTACATATACTTCTGTAAGGTAGGTAGATGTCATGATAAAGTTCAATGCCATCCTTTCATAAAATGTCTTTTGTTGTTCTATTAGAAAACAGTATAGTCCTGTACTATGTCAGGCATTCATAAAAGGCACCAGAAGTAAGAGTATCAGGTCTAAACCACAACAAATAATTTACATTCATATTACATTTTATAACTAAGAGTATACTTTCGGGTCTCAAGCTATGTTTCAATCTCCATTGTACAGGTTGGTTTCGCTCTCTTCCACAGCTACAAACTGTTAAAATAATCCATCTATTTTATAAGTGTATTCCATATATAAAAAGGAAGACTAGCCTAGAGCATATTCATTTCAGGTGCTGAAAACAATCTGAACAGAATGGAAGTACCAACACAACTTGGAGCTGATAGGAAACTTACATGCATGCTGGTTCACATGGTACCCAAGCTCCTTTTTGCAGTACCCTTGGAGATGTAACACTATCTTCAAATTAGAAGAAGCTAATAGTTTAGATAATTTCTTTTTTTTTTTTTTTTTTTTTTTTGAGACGGAGTCTCGCTCTGCCGCCCAGGCTGGAGTGCAGTGGCCGGATCTCAGCTCACTGCAAGCTCCC